>NW_024037374.1:1238859-1444214 GCF_015832195.1 Motacilla alba alba
AATGCTGGAGGGTTTCAAGAAGAGCTTCCTGAAAGCCCAGCAGTGCTCCATCCCTGCACAGGATCAGGAAGAGGGCAGAACCAGAGACCACCAGGGCTTAACAGAGAGCTTTGGGTGTGCCTGAGAGCAGATGAAGCAGCAGCACGGTGCCCGAGACTCGGACGCGCCACCGTGCCAGTGCCCGGAGCTCTGTCAGGCAGTGCCGGGATCCCGGGTGTGGTTCTGGTCCCCACAACCAAGGAATGGCAGCCCCAGCCTCAGACCCAGTCAGAAAGCCAACCAAATGAGACCAGAGGAAGGGCAGCCTTCCAGTTTCTCTTGGGCATGGATGCAAAACAACTCCGACTGCTTCTTCCTCCGCCTGTGTGTGGGGTGTGCTGGTGGCAGAGGCAGCCAGGTTGTGCTCTGCGTTCCAAAGCCTGTTGAGAGCGGGCATGAAAAGCGCTGCGTGCACAGCAGAGAGTCCTGGAAGGGGCTGGCAAGAGCGTGCTGTGGGGACAGGGCTCTGGGCTCTGGCCAGGAACAGCCTGGGTTTGCTGCCGTGAGCGCAGGCAGGAGTTGAGGCAGCTGAAGAGGCAGCGGGCAGCTTGTGTTTCCAGAGGGCCTGGGGCTGCACCTCTGAACCTCCAGCTGGACACACACTTGGGGGAATGTGAGCTAGAGCTGGAGTGCCTGTCCTGAAAGGACCTGGAGTCATTCAGCCTTGCCAGCTTTTCTTAACAGTGTGTTGGTGTTCCCCAGGAAAGCTTCACATGTGGGGAAATGCCTTTGGAGGAAAGGGGCTTGCTTCTCAAGGAAAGTGCTTCCCAGGCAGCTCCCAGTGAGGGAGGTGCAAGTGTCCCCCTGGGGCTCTCTGTGCTCCTTTCAGTCCTTGAGGCCCATTGCACTTGGCACAGGGGCAGGGCAAGGGAGAAAGCTGTGAAGAGCAGGTTTGGCATCCGCCTGGACCTGCAGAGACCAACCCAAGCACCTGCAGCAGGGTGTGTTCCCCTCCTTTGGGCAGAGGTGTGAACAGGAGCATCTCTGTCCAGCCACGAGCCCCAAAGCTGTCTTTGAGAGCTGTGAATTAAAAGGCCTTTACGCACACACTTTTCTCATCTTCCCTTTCTGCTGCGTTTCAACTCTTGGCAATATGCATTTGCCTCTTGCTTGGAGGAAGCTGCTGTGGCCCAGGGCCAGCACAGGGCTGGGCTGGGTGGGCCAGGCAGCGTGGAGAGTCTTGGCTGATCTTGCTGTGTCCCTGGCCTCAGAAAAGGCTTGGAAGCTTTGCCTGCCAAGGTGTCCTGCTCATTGACTCTCCCTGTGCATCCTGGAGAGAACAAGGTGGGCATTTCTGGCAGCTGGGCATCAGCAGGCCTTAAAATGGGGGCGAGTTGTGGAGCCAGCCCAGCTGAGATACCCTGAGAGGAGCCCAGTGCTCCTTGCTCCTCTCTGCTGACACGTTTGTCTGGTTTTGGGATGAGCCTGGCTGTGTGAGGGGTGCTACGTGGACACGAGACAGCCGGTCCTGTCCCGCTGGGTCCCAGCAGTGCCTCGCAGCAGTCCTGCATCCACGTCAGGATGCTGGCCAAGAGAGGTCCTGGAAGCTGAGGCAGCTGATTTTCAGCTTGTGCAGGTGCCTACAGGTCAAGGCCCATGATGTTCCCTCAGGATATAGCAGTCCTGAGGGGTCTCCCTCATTCAAAGAAATCGGCAGACAAATGCATTGTCTGCCAAAAGCCCTTTTATTGACCTGGCAGGAAAACAGGAGTCTGCACCCCACTAAAATGCTTCTCCATCATATATACATGTCAGTGGGTTGATGAAGGAATTGTATCAAAAATGCCATCCATCTTTAAACTGCTGAGGTGATTCGATCGGCAGGGGGTTAGAAATACACTGTGTCACATTCCTGTACTTGAAGCTGATGTCCAGGTGCTGGCCAGGAGTGCTCTCCATGCCCTAAATCAGCACAAAGTCTTCCTCATGGCTTCCCTGCACAGGGCTGATTCTGTACTTGCCCTTAGTTCTGCTGGCAGACCATGTCTAAAGCTTTTTGTCAAGTCACTCTCAGTCAATCAGGCCTGCCAGGTTTTTCTTCTGCTCACTGGTGCAAGTACTCCTGTGTGTCTGTGCTAAGTACTTGTTGGCTAATGGGAATTGCTTGTGCTTCCTTATGTCAAACAAGGGCCTTGTTCATTGCCAAAGGGGCCTGAGGCCACGCTGCTCCTTGTGGCAGCAGTTGCTTTCCTGTGGAATGTCCCACCTCCCCCAGGAGTGAAGAGGGAGCTGGAGAAAGAGCTTGCCAGGCTGCTCTCCATCCTTTCCCAGCAGTGCTGGCTGAGTGGAGCAGTCCCAGCGGAGCGCCAAGGTGCCAATGGAACAGCCGTGCCCAGGAAGGCTCGCTGGGAAGGGGGATCCAGGAGCCACAGGCCTGGCAGCCTGAGCTTGCCAGCGGGGAAGGCCTTGGAGCAGATCCTCCTGAGTGCCATCCCACGGCACGTGCAGGGAACCAGGGCGTCTGCTGGAGGCTGGGACAGCTCTGCGGAGGGACAGGGACAGCTGGGGGTCCTGGCGGGGTGTTGAGGGATTCTGTACGGGAGTTGGGGGGGGTTGGTGTTGGTGGGGTGTTGGAGAAAGTTGTGTGGAAGGTGAGAGGTGTTGCCTAGAATTTGAGTCACTTTGAAGGCAGCATCTGTGGTTTGGCACAGCTTTGGTTAGGGAGGGCAGAAAGAACATCTGTGACTTTTCCTGTTCATGCTCCTGATTCTCCTGCAGGGAACAAGAGGGGAGAGCTGGACTTTACTGGCCACTGAGATATCTGTACCAGCGGCAGGATTAGCCCTCTTGCCATCTACTTCTTTGTTTGGGCTACTTTAGTAACACCGAGTGAACTTTCATCTCCTGAGAGCTTTTATTCCTTAAGAGAATTAGGATATTATCATCCCTTCATAGAAAACCATTTTCAAACCAAAGAATGGCCCTTTTTGTGCCTCTGTGTAGTGTTATGTTCTGTAAAGTGACTCTCAGTGGATGACATTAAGACAAATGAGTCACTGCTTTGAGATGGGAAGCAAAATTCCAACTCTTCACCTTCTCAGGCCATCCCAATGAATTTGGGAAGTTTGCAACTTTTTGGAGCTACTGGAGCTGAGCAATGGGAAGGAAAGCTTTCCTGAACTGAGGATTCTTAAATGCCAGATTCTTCTGTGCCTTTGCTGTGAAGGTGTTTTTCTGCTGAAGGAAATGACTTCAAGGAGAAAATAATTCCAGCATGGAGTAAGAGCTTGTGACAGAGACCAAGTGTTGCCAGCAGTTGCTCCAGGTGCTCCTGCCAACAGCCCCTGCAGGGAGGAGCACAGCCCCCAGTGCACGTGGGCTTTGGCTCCCTGTGGCACAGAAGCCCCCCGGGGGCACGGGTCTCTGGGGCAGGAGATGGGCACCAGCGCTGCCAGGGCTGGGGGTGGCAGCTCTGCTTGGGGGGGACTCTGCCACAGCTGCTGATGCCAGCGCTGCCCGGGCCCCAGGGCTCAGAGCAGCATTGGTGCCCTGGCCCACACGTTCCTTGTCCGTGTCACAGCCGCGGGTTCAGGATGGCCACCAGCTGGGACGTGTCCCAAGGAGGCCGTGCCAGCTTCTGTGGAAGGTCCCGTGCCCTTGCCAGCGCGGCTGCGTCGGCAGCCCTGGGGGCTCCTTCTGCTGCCCTGAGCCCGCAGAGCAGGGCAGCGTTTGCTGATGGTTTGAGCCGCTCCTAAAGACCCTGTCAGGCTGCCTGAGACACTTGGGGCCAGGGATTCCTTCCAAGCTGGGCCACTTTGGGTGGGCTGGGGGCGGCCCCAGGGCAGGGGGCAGTGTGTGCAGGGGCCCTTTGTGACACGGTGCAGCACGGTCAGCGTGGCATGGAACGGGTGTCCAAGGGCCCTTTGTGACACGTGGTGACACAGGAGCTGGCGGTGACAAGACCACGCCACAGTGCTCGGAGCACGCGAAGGGACAGGACGGGACAGAGCGGTGCTGTGAGGAGCCCCCGCACAGCGCACTCGTTCGTGTCTGACCTGCAGCTTTTCCCAGGTGTTATTCCTGCAGCTCTTTGCCAGATCCAGCCATGGAGCGGACACAAGAGCAGGACCCCGCCCGTGGCCTCTTCCGCAGAACAGCGCAGGTACCTGCAGCCATCCCCACCTGCGCTGGGCCTGCTGTCACCGCTCAGCCCAGCACCGCACTTGCAGCATTCTGTGGAACATCCCTGCCTTCTTGCCCTTCTCCTACAGCTGGTCTGCAAATTGATCAAGAGAATTCGGGAGGAAGAGACCAGCACCATGGGCACTGGGCTCAGAGCATACTCGCACATCTTCAAAACCAAGACCAGTGCTGCCCTGCTGGATATGCTCGTAGAGGAGGGCTTTTCCAACCCAAAGCAAGTAAGCAGCCTCTGGCCAGGGTTTCATCCTCCCAGCAATTGCTTGGCCTCCCAAGCCACGCCCGCTGGTCCCTGTGAGCCTTTGAGGCCATGGCAGCGTGCTGGGAAGGGAAGCACTTCTCTGGGGAAGCTGGGGACATTCCTCCCTCTGGCAGCTTTCCAAATCTCCCCGTGCCTTCTCCAGGTGCCCGCCATGGTCAGGTACATCCACCAGTGGCTCATGGCCAATCAGTTTGCTGAGCACAGGCTGAACAGGACCCTGCTGGATCTCACCGAAGCCCAGCCCGCTGACGTACTCATGACGCTGCTGCGTGTGGCCCCATCCTGTGACAGGTATGGGGCCCAGCTGCCCAGAGGGCTCAGGGCTCCCCAGCCCATCAGCCTGTGCAGCCTGTGCCAGGTGTCTGAGCAACAGAGAGTTCCAGGGCCCTCTGGCTGCTCCCTTTGCCAGCCCTGGCACGGCAGTGCCCAAGCCTGCTGCCATGCTGCCTCGCTGCCCCTCAGGGGCCTGTCCCCACAGGGCTGGGCTGCTGGCTGCTGCTGGCCAGTGGCAGTGGGCAGAGGCAGAGCTGGCAGCCAGCTCAGGTCCCCGCTGCTGCCCAGGCCACAGTGCTGTGTCCCAGACCCCCCTGAGACAGAGCTTTAACCCCACAGGGCTGCTCTGACCATGTGGAAGAGCATCATGTGCTCGCCCAGGACTTCCAAGCCTGCGCTGCTGGTACTCCTGGATGTGCTGGGGAGCTGGCATGAGCACAGCACGGGCACCTCCGATGGGGACAAAACGGGTGTCTTTGTCCTGGCTGTGAGTTTCTGCAATTGGCCTTTGCTGGCCCCAAGGCCGCCTCTGCAGCAGCTCTCCATCCTCCTTCCCCCACTGCATCTCCCTGCCTCAGGCGCTGGGCTGAAACCTGGCCCAGGGGCAGCCACAGGGGCACCAGGCCCGGTGCTCCCCCTGCGTCTCTTTGGGCCTCTCCCTGCCGTGCTGGGGCCCTGCCACACGGACACCTCGGCACTGAGCGCTGTCTCGGGGCCTTTGTCCTTTGCAGGCAACTGTGGTGATGTGGAACATCCTCCAGGTGCCCTGTGTCCCACATACGGTGACGGTGTATTTCCCCCGCCTCTTTGTGCATCTGCTCTTCCAAGTGCTCTTCAGCACTCTGGATATGCCAGAGGAGGTGGATACCTTCTGGAAGGGATGCCAAGAGCAATACGGCCTTGCCACCAGCCCCAACAGGTGCTCCATGCCAGTCCTCCTGTCCCTGCCACGTCCCTGGGCAGGAGCCAGTGCTCCCAGCGTGACCTGGGCTTTGCTCTGCACGCAGGTTTGCAGTGCAGACCCTCAAGTCCCTGCTCTGCCGAATGCAGCACGAGGATGTGGTGGTGGCCATGGAACGCAGCTGTGGCTGGGACACGCTGCTGTGTGCTGACACCCAGCACCATGCCGTGGGTCTGCTGGCACGGTGAGACCCCCTTCTCCCCGCTGCCTCTGACATTTGTGCTCTGTGCCCAGGGTGCCCCACACAGTCCCCACGGTCATGGGCCAGAGGGCCTTGTCACCCAGGGACAGCCAAGCAGGCTGGAAAAGGCTGGGAGAGGAGGGTGCCCTCCAAGGAGCCGCTTCCAAATAGTCCAGGGCCCCTTGCAGGATGCTGGGCAAAGACCAGACCTCTGTGAGTCAGTCCTGGCAGAGGTTTGTCCCCATGGCCCACAGTCTTGGTTACTTCTTCTCCTGCTGCCAGGGAGATGTCCTGTGTCTCCATCTCCTTGTGTTCCCGGATCGCTCGCTACCTGCTGCGGCTGCTCAGCACACAGGAGCCACGCTGGGAGCTGCCCGCCCTGGCGTTCCTTGTGGAGGTGAGCCTGATGGCCAGCGCTGCCTGGCTGAGCTGCCTCCCAGCTCTCTGCCCTCTCGGAGCCGCAGCTGCCTGGGACGGTGCCCGCGCCCTGTGCTGCTGCCTGGGCCCAGCCCTGTGCGGTTCCGGGCTCCTGCCGGCCGGGTCCCCTGTCACTGCCCTGTGCCTTCCAGGTCCTCGAGCTCCTGCACTTGAGTGAACGCGGTGCTAAGAGAGTCCTGAAAATCTTGTCAAGGCACCTGCGGAGCGAGTGCAGGGAGAGGCGTCGCCTGGCACTCAGGGCCCTGCTCGAGCTCACTGAGGAGCCCTCGATGGTGAGAAGGGGGCAGGGGCTGAGCTGGGGAATGCAGTCGTTTGGGCTCGGCTGGGATTCGGGCACTGGGGCAGCTGCTCCCAGTTCTCCTGCCTCCCGGTTCAGCTGCCCGAGTGTTTCAGGAAAGACCTTTGGCCTCCAGGCCTTGCAGCAGCAGGATGGCATTTCACCACCTTGTGTTCTGCACAGACCAAAAAAATGTGGAGCCTGACTGAAAGTCTTGTGGAGCTCCTGCAGGACGCAGATGGAGAGATAGTTAGCATGACAGTCATGCTACTCAGCTTTATCATCTTGGACAATGACATGCTGATACCCGGCCCCATCGCACTGCAGCTGCTTGAGGCGCTCGTGCCACTCTTTGACCACGTAAGGCTCGCTGCCCCCAGCCACGGCCACTGGCTGCTGCCCGGACACTTTGTGCCCTGTGCATTTGCAGGCCTGCGCCACGCTGAGCCCCGTGCAGCCAGTGCTGAGGTCTTTTCCTCTTCCTTTCATACAGGACAATAACCAGGCACAGCTGATCTCCATACTGCTCTTCCGAACATTGGTGACTCTTCCACAGGAAAAGGAAAACAAGGCCCTGAAGACACCCCTGCGCCAGAGCCTGCTGCCGCTCTTCTTCCACTGCCACAATGAGAATCGGCTTGTGGCACAGGTGAGGATTCAGGGGCTGCTGCTGTCCCCCTGGCAGGGGGCTCGGCTGCCTCCTGCCCTGGCGCCTGCCGGGCTGCAGCCTCCTCCAGGCCTTGGCACAGGGACGCGGCTCCTGCGCCCTGGGCTGTGGGGCCATCTGCGCGTCTCTGCTGCTCTCCAGGCTTCTGAGGCAACGCTGCTGTGTGTGGCCCAGTTCCTGAAGAGGAGGGATCTTGAAAAAGTGGTGAAGAACAAGAAGCTGTGGAAGTTCACCGAGTGCCTGGTAAGGAGGGGCTGGAAGGCCCAGGCTCAGCCTGGAGCAGCCCCCTGAGCGCGGTGCTCAGTGTGCGGCGCTGGCAGCTGCGCCCCTGCCCGCGGCTGCACCCAGAGGCCGCGCGGGCTCTTCTCCAGGCTCCTGGGGGCCCGAGCCGGGGGCCGATGGAGCCCCGGCCCGGCGGGGCTGCGGGGCGGGCCGGCACCGCGGCTCCCCGGGCAGCAGCCGGCCCTGTGCCCCCTGCAGAGCCCGGCGCCTCAGGGCTGCTGGCCGCGCCTCAGGGCTGTGCGGGCAGGGGAGGCCGGGGCTGGGCGCAGCGAGCGCCCGGCCCAGGGGCTGAGCCCGCGCCGAGCCTGCCCTGCTGCCGCTCTCTGCAGCTGGCACACGACAGGAGCAGAGCGGCCGAGCACCTGCGCCGGGCCCTGCCGTACCTGCGGAAGCCACAGGAGTCCCTGCGAGCGGCGGCCATCAGGTTCCTGGGTGAGCCACGAGCCCGGGCTCCCTCCCCGCCCCGCCGCAGCTCGGCCCCAGCCCCGGCTGCTGCCCCGGCAGCGCCGTCCGGGCCTGGCGCCGTGGAGCCCCGCCTGGCCCGGGCGCTGCTGCCGCCCTCTGGCAGCCGTGCCCTGGGGCGGCAGCGTGCGGCAAGGGCCCGGGCTGAGCCCTGCCGGGCCAGCAGGGCGTGCGGCCACAGCGCTGGCAGCGCCGCGGGCAGGGAGCTGTGCCGCCGGCGCCGTGACAGGCTCTGTGTTCCCAGGGATGGCCGGGCGGCAGCTGAGGGGGCAGCAGCAAGAGCTCCAGCTCCTCTGCAGCGGTGAGTGAGGGCAGCGGGCTGGCAGCGGGGGCTGCCGGGGGCAGCTGCAAGCCCTGCCCCGGCTGCCGAGGGCTCTGCTCCCTGTGCGGACGAGGGACAGCGTGGGCAGAGCGCACCGAGATTTCAGGGCCACGTGGGCCATTCGTGGCCAGCAGCTGCGGGCTGATCCCCTTGGTCCCTGCTCCCTCCTGGCCATGGCTAGAGCCGGCTGGCATGGCCCTGGCAGGGGGCTCTCCGCGGGTCCCCTCAGATGCGGGATCTGACCGTGGCTCTGTTCCTCTCTCTTTCAGCCCTTGAACACCTGACAAAGGACATCAGCAGTGCCTTGTCAGACAAGGCACTTCAAACATTGTATGTCCTGCGGGCACTGCAGAGTGAGCCATATTCCATCTTCCAGAGGCTGCAAGATCGGCTCCGCAGGGCATGGAGGACACGGCCTCGTCTGTCGGGGCTCGGCTGGCTGCGCTGCTGCAGCTCTGCAGAGAGCTGATCCCAGAGGCTCTGTCTGCTGGGGCCACCTGGGCACGTGGGCATTTTCTGTTTCTTTGAGATTGTTCTTTTCTTCTATTTGTTTATTCTTTAGCATATGAATATAGGATGTGTTGTACTAGCCAGACTGCCAGGAGCTTTCTTTTGCTGCCCAGGGTCTGCAGGGCATAGGGCAAGAGGGGGAAAAGGGTGCTTGGGCTCAGCAAGCTGCCCAGGCGTGCAGTGTTGCAGGGAAAGTGGCCAGAAGCCCCTTGGCCTTTGGTGGTTCTGCTGAAGCCTTTGTGCTGCCGGCAGAGCGGGTGGGCAGGGGCCGGAGCTGCGGGGATCCCTGCGAGAGCGGTGCCTGCAGATGGCCACAAGCCCTGTGCCAGGCAGGAACCGCCATCTGCGTCCTCCTGCCCGTGTGCTGCTGGCTGCATTGCTGAGGGCTCCCAGGTGCCTCTTGATGGGGCTCCTCTGCAGCTCCTGTGGGGCTGCGGCGCTGCTGCCGGGCAGCTTGGCCGGGCTGGGGAACACCCTGAGGGGACGGGGCCACCAAGGGATGAGGGGCTGCGAAGCCCTGACAGGACAAGGCAGTGGGAGGGCACGAGGGGGATGTGTGAGGGACTGGGTGCCTGTAACGTTGGCTCGGGGAGGGTGGAGACAAAGAGACCACTCACCCCGATGTTCATGTGGCAAACACAGAGCGTTTATTCTCAAGCCCTTCCTTAGAAAGGGCCTTTGAAAAACCCAGCCTGGACAATTTCATTGCTCTGATCTCTGTGCCCCTTCAGGCTCTGGCCAGTGAAATGCTGCAGCCGTGGCAGAGATGTGACTGGGCGAGGCCCCTGTCAGTCCCAGCAGGGCTGGTGCATTCACACAGTGCTAGCCAGCCTGCGCTGGGACACACGGCAACAGAGTGCAAGGCACAGCTCCGGGGGCTGCCCAGGAACCTCAGCTCTGGCAGCACTGTCTGCCCCAAGCTCCAGGGGCTGCAGTGGGAGCCCGGCTGGGCTCTGCCCTGGGGCCATCCTGCAGGGACAGCTGGAAACAGGCAGCATTCCCTTGCCACAAACAGCCAAGCCAGGGCTGCAGGGCAGCTGCTCCAGTGTAAGACTCTGCCCAAGATTGCTTTCTCATCTGCCTCACGATCGTCGTGAAAAAGACTGAGACCACCAAAGGAGAGAGAGTCCTACATCCTGGTTTGGTGGGGGTTTGCCAAGTTCCCGGGACTGGAACTTGAGTTATTGTACCTCACGCTACACTGCTCCCAGTGAAAAGGACAAGGAGCATCTTGACCTTCCTTCGCCTGCACCGCTCTGTAACAATGGCCTGGAGTTTTCCACCCCGAAGCCTGGCTGGACTCTCTTCTGGAATTACCCTTTGGTGGTCTCCACAGAAGACCCTTCATCTACTGTACAACCACTGTGGCAGATGGACTGAGATGGGAGAAACCACTCCCTCTAAGACTGAGACATGAAACCCCTATATGGAAAAGACTCCTTTTCTCCTCAAGGACTGAAACCTGTAACCTGGGGGAGGAGGGCAGTGTGTGTGGGGAGAACAGCTAATCGAACTGATCATGTTTGCCTGCAGGCAATGAAGCAGGAAAATAATAGCTCTCCCCACTGTTGAGATCATAAGACTATTGTATTCTTTCCCTCCCTCCTTCCCAACTTTCAATATAAAAGGCCCCTCAAGTCAGCAAGCCTCTTGAGATCTCCCCAGCGTAAAGGCGACTCCTCGGCTGGACACCGACTGGACCTCGAAGAATTGCATCGCCTCTATGTTGGTAGATATACTTACTCTGTCTTTCCTTCCTTTCCTGTAGGGTTTTTCTCTCTCTCTCTCTGTCTCTCTCTCTCTCTCTCTCCCCAATTCCCTCCAATGCATTTTGCTGTGATTGTTCAATAAAGTACATTGATTTTGTTACTGCAAACCCACACTGATTTTGTTACTGCAAACCCCCTTGCTGTGTTGGTGTTTTGTACCCTGAGATCAGATAACGAACCATCACAATCTTATCCATGAGGGTGGATCGTGAAACTCGGGCACCGTGCTGCTGCTTCATTTGCTCTCAGGCACACCCAAAGCTCTCAGTTAAGCCCTGGTGGTCTCTGGTTCTGCCCTCTTCCTGATCCTGTGCAGGGATGGAGCACTGCTGGGCTTTCAGGAAGCTCTTCTTGAAACCCTCCAGCATTCCAAGCTCCTTTGCCCTCCGTGGATGCTTGCCATGGGATCCCTCACAGCTGGGTTCAGATCATCCTTGGCTTGGCTCTTCCAAAATCCAGGGGCTCCCGGGTGCTCAGCAAGATCTGTAACTCCACAGTGTTGTGGAACTGGGCCTTCAGCACAGGCACCTTTCCAGCCTGATCTGCCCTCGTTCCTCTGGGTCTGTGCACAAAACTCAGCGTGGAAGAGAACGGCAGGAGGGGCCTGTGTGTCCCAGGGCTCCGGATTTGCATCGCTTCAGCTCCACAGAGATGCAGGTAAAGCACAGAAGACAAAGTGTTTATTAATGGAAGGCAAAGCAAAGGGATGAGCTGGGAGGGAAGAAAGGGGATGGGCAGGGTCTGAGGGCTGGAGGGAGGGAACTGTCAACAGGGAGGGGGAAGGCAGGAGCTATGGGAGCTTCCCACAGGCTCAGCTGTGCCAGTCATCAGCTGTGCCTGGAGCTCCAGCTGGTCTCCTCTGGTCTCCAGGTGGTCTCATCTTCCAAGGGATATGGAGGTCTTCAGGAGACACTGGTTCTTCTGAGGCAGCAGATGAAAGTAGTTCTGCAGCTCTTCCCTGGAACATCGCCTGAACAAAGGTGCTTATGTGGGAGGGGCTGTCGTTTTCACTCAGGGCTTGAAGGGCTGGAAGAGAGAGGAACAGAGCCACAGTCAGAACCTGGATCTGCAGCAATCCAAGGAGACCTTCCTGCCAGGGTGTAAGACTCTGCCCAAAATTGCTTTCTCATCTGCCTCACGATCGTCATGAAAAAACTGAGACCACCAAAAGAGGATCCTACATCCTGGTTTGGTGGGGCTTGCCAAGGCCCCGGGACTGGAACTTGAGTTATTGTTCCCAGGTGCGTTTGTCCACCTCATGCTACACTGCTCCCAGTGAAAGGACAAGGAGCACCTTGACCTTCCTCCGCCTGCATCGCGCTGTGACAATGGCCTGGAGTTTTCCACCCCGAAGCCTGGCTGGACTCTCTTCTGGAATTACCCTTTGGTGGTCTCCACAGAAGACCCTTCATCTACTGTACAACCACCGTGGCAGATGGACTGAGATGGGAGAAGCCACTCCCTCCAAGACTGAGACATGAAACCCCTCTATGGAAAAGACTCCTTTTCTCCTCAAGGACTGAAACCTGTAACCTGGGGGGAGGAGGAGGGCAGTGTGTGTGGGGGAGAACAGCTGATCAAACTGAGATGTTTGCCTGCAGGCAGTGACCACTGAACCAGGGAAAACAATGGCTCTGCCCCACTGCTGAGATCATAAGACAATTGTATCTTTTCCCCTCTCCTTTGCAACTTTCAAAGGAAAATTCTAATAAAAACCCCTCGAGTCAGCTAGCTAACTCGAGATCTCCCCAACGTGAAGGCGACTCCTCGACTGGACGTCAGCTGGACCCTGACTGGAATTACATCACCTCTATGTTGGTAGATATACTTATTCTTTCTCTCTTTTCCTTTTCTTTCCTTCAGGGTTTCTCTCTCTCTCTCTCTCTCTCTCTCTCTCTCTCTTCCCCAATCCCCTCCAATGCATTTGGCTGTGATCATTCAATAAAGTACACTGATTTTGATTGTTACTGCAAACCCCCTTGCCGTGTTGGTGTTTTGTACCCTGAGAGCAGATAACGAACAATCACAATCCTGTCCGTGAGGGTGGATCGTGACACCAGGCCATGCTGGCTGTGCCCAGAGCTGTGCCCAGAGCTGCCCATCACTGCTGCCTTTGGGAGCAGAGCAGGAGGGCAGCACATGTGCCCAGCCTGCAGCCAGCCAGGGCACATCCACCTCCTCAGCAGCTGCCCAGAGCAGGATGCTCCTGTGCTCGCTGCCATCTGCCAAAAGCTCTGATCCCACCCTGCCAAGCAGACAGGGACCCACCTCACGCCCTCCACGGCTGGAAGAAAAGCTGGTCCCAAACGATGTCCTCAGCCTTCTCCAAGGGCACGGCCCATCCACACCACAGCTGCTCCCAAGCACTTCCCGACCCTGACTGGGCGTCCTAGAATGCTTCTCTACAAAAAAAACCCCAACAAATTATTGAAAATAGATTACAGACAAAACTGGGAAACAAGAAAAAATGTAAAAAATAGCATCTCTGTCAGGGGCTTCAGGAAGGCCCAACCCCAACATGCTGGGGAAAAACCCACCCATGGGTGAGGGAAGCCCTCGCTATCTCCCTTCCCCCCTGCACTGCCCCCCAAAATAACAGTGATCCCAAAGCACACAAGGGCAGTGGAGCAGCCCAAGCCCTTCCTTGCCTGCACAGCAAAGCAGCCCCTGCACAGGTTCTGGAGTCCCACCTCTGCTCCCACCATGGGCGTTGGTTTGTGTCGGGCTGGCTGCCCCAGCCCCAGCCCCAGCCCGGGCCACGGTGGCTGCTGGGGGCTGTTGGCAGGGCCAGGAGCCCACTCCCATTTCGTAGCCAGCCCAGCCCATGCCCCCAGCCCTGCCAAAAGCAGCTGGGCAGCCGACTGAAGGATCAGCTGCATGCGCCCCAGCAAAGGGGAACCTTTGCTTCCCAGCCAGCCTGGGCAATGCCCAAATCTGGGAGCATTTCCCCGGGTGTGGACTCATCTGCAAATTCGCTGGGGGGCCTGGCTTGGAAGAAGGTGCCAGAATCCAAGTCCATCATCTTCAGCTGGCCAGAAGCCAGGTGCAGGAAGAGGTTGTCATCCTTGATGTACTCCTTGCTGGCTCCAGCAGCAGCAGCAGCCCCACCTGGTAGAGCTTCTCCAGGGGCTCCTTCTCCTTCCCTGAGGTGAGACCAGGCTGTCAGGGCTCTGCCCAGGGCCCCAGCTGTCCGGGAACCAGGACAAGCAAAACCAGCTTGCATGGCGGCCACCAGTGCTGGGCAGAGCAGCTCAGCTCCAGCACAAGGGCTGCGTGTTCCCATCTGATGAGCCCTGGGCAGTGACACAGGCAGGACAAAAAGTCTGGCTTCCTTTGCTTCTGATTGCCAAGGCATGTGTGCAGCTCTGACTTACCAGGGCCCTGCAGCAAAGGGGGCCTGGGGCTCTCTCCCTTCTTCTAGGGCAGATGAATATCCTGCATCCAAGGATGACACAACAGCTCTTCTAAGGAGGGCCTTTCCACGTCCAGCATGGATAAACACCGCCTGATCAGATCTCGGCACTCTGGGCACAGAAACCAGAAACCGCCGGTCAGCTGCAGAAGGCTCCTGTTGCCTTTGCCCCACTATTCCCGTGCCCAGGCCATGCTGGACGTGCTCAGAGCTGGGCCTAAGCTTTCCCATCGATTCCCTGTTTTGGAGGAGAGCAGGAGAGCAGGACATGTGCCACCTCCTCAGCAGCTGCCAGAGCGGGATGCTGACGAGCCCGCTGCTGTCTCCCAGCACTGGCATTCCCCCCGTGCCCAGAGAAGAGGATGCACCTGGAGAGAGCCGTTGTGGCAGCGAGAGCTGCTGGTCCCAGCTGATCTTCTGGCCCCACATGAAAGGGTGCTCCCCGCAGACCATCTGGTGCAGCACGATGCCCAGGCTCCAGATGGTAGCTGGCTTGCCGTAGTACCAGCCAAAGTGGGTCCATTCCGGGGGGCTGTAGGAGCGTGTTCCTATGGAATACAGATGGAGTTCAGCAGGGGGATGCTGCTGCTCCCAGAGCCTGGCCCCAGCATCCCTGGCCGTCTGGGGGCTGCCCCAGTGGCACACAGGGTGACCACTGCCCTCTCGCCAGCACCTGGGACTGGTGTCATGACTTGGGGTTGGAAAAGAAGCCACTGGTGTTGGAAGAGGGCAGCGGCAGCCCCGGCAAGGCCCGACCATGACAAAAACCCACTCAGTGCTGGGGGAAAAACCATGCCTTCATCCACCCTGCCTGCATTGCCCCAAAAAACATTAGGAAGCCAAAGCAAACCAGGTGAGTGGAGCAGTCAAGGCCCTTTCTCACCTGCACACCAAACTGGCTGGGGCACAGGTTCCAACCACCCCTCTCTGCTATCCCCACCCACGGCTGTTTTTGTCCGGCTGGCTGCTCCAGCCCCAGCCCCAGTCCTGGGCAGAGTGGTGGGCAAAGGCTGCCAGCAGGGCTGGAAGCTGCCTCCCCACCCAACCCTGCTCAAAAGCAACTTGGCTGAGATCTCAGTGCCATGAAGGGCAGCAAAAGGGAGAATCCCTGCTGCCACACCCAGCTTGGGCTGTGAGATGTTGGGCCATGAGATGCCGGCACCAGGAGCACACCCCTGCGTGGGCTCACCTGCAAAGTGAATGTAGGCTGTTTCTTGCAGGTAGGTGCCACAGCCAAAGTCAATCAGTTTGGCCTGCCCGGTGGCCAGGTCAACCAGGATGTTGGCTGGTTTGATGTCACGGTGCAGGACCCCGCAGCTGGTGCAGTGCCGCACGGCCTCCAGCACCTGGCGGAACAGCTCCCGCGCCACCTCCTCGCACAGGAAGCCCCGGGCCCGAATGAAATGATGCAGGTCCTGACACCGCTCCGGGCGCTCCAGCACCATCACGATGTCGTTGGGGAACTCACGCCACTCCAGCAGCTGGACGACCCCGGAGAAGCCAGTGGACACCATGGCCAGCAGCACGATCTCCAGCGGTGCGCTGGTGCCGTCGGGCTGCGGGAGGAGCACGATGCCGTCAGTGGGGCTGATGCCGTGCCAGAAGTGGGGAAGCCCTCACCCAGCCCGGGATGCTCTGCGCCCTGCGCTGGCCCCACGCCCGCTCTCCCTCCAGGCGTCCCAAAGGCTCCCACCCTGCCGGGCCTCGGCTCATCCCCGCCCGGCACGGCCCGGCTTCTGCCGCTGGCCCCGCTCACTCACCAGCTCGCCCCAGTGCTGCACGCGCTTCCGTGGCACCCTTTTGATGGCCACCTGCAAGCCAAGGGCAGCAGCGGGATCAGCTCGTCGCCCGCCCTGCCCACACCCATCCTCCTCCTCCTCCTCCTCCTCCTCCTCGTCCCTTGCCCGCCGCCGGCCCCGCCGCTCACCGGGGCGCCGTCCGAGAGCCGCGTGGCCGCGAAGACGCTGCCGAAGCCGCCGCGCCCCAGCAGCGAGCCCAGCCGGTACTGCTCCTTCAGACCCCGCTGCGCCTTCCCTGCGGGCGGGACGCGGCTGTCAGCGCTCGGCCCGGGGCCAGCACCGGCCCCCGAGCGCCCCTCAAGCGCCCCGCGCCGGCCATCGCCAGGCCTTCGCTCCCTGACACGGGACAGCGGCGGCTCGGGGCCGGCGGCCGCGCTGCCGAGCGGCGGAGCTCGGGCCGGGGAAGCCGCAGCGGAGGCGGCGGCAGCGGCCGCGCCGCCTGTGTCCTCCGCGGGCCCCGGGAGGAGCCGGGGCCGGGGCCGGGGCCGGGGTCGGGGCCGGGTCTGGACCCTGCGTCGGGGCCGGGGCCGGGCTCGGGCCAGGCGGAGCCAAAGGGCGGCGATGCCGCCCCAGCCCCAGGCACTGATGCCCGCCCAGCAGCGCCACCGCCAGCACGGCCAGAGCCGCTCGGAGGCGAGACCGCGGCGGGACACCCGGGGCCGGGGCCGGGGCCGGGGCCGGGGCCGGGGCAGCCCCGCCCGGGGCCGGGGGCGGGCCGGGGGCATGGCCCGGGCCGGCAGGGGGAGAGGGAGGCGGGGACAGGAGAGGGACGCCGGGAGACGGACACCGAGAGAAGGGTGCCCGACAGCGGGAAAGGGACAGAAAGAGAAAGAGAGAAATATATAAAGAGAGATCTAGAGTCGCTGCTTTTGCTGCCGCCTCTTCCGCTGCTGCTGCTGCCGCCGCTGCCGCCGCTGCAACTGAAGCCCCGGGGCCGTTTGTCCGCGTGTCCGTTCCCCGCTCGCCCCACGAGCCCCACGGCCGAGCCCCGCGCGCCCCGGGACAGCCCCTTGCTCTGTCCAAACACGGCAGCTTTGCAGCCTTGAGCCCACATGCAGAGCCCTGACTCCCGCACACTGCCACAGCAATCCCCTCGCTGCCTGCTCTGCATTGGCCTTGCTGAGCCTCAAACACTGTCGGGCACATTGCCTTGCTGGAGGATTCCTGCCTGAGCCAAGCACTGCACTTACATTGCCAGTGTTGCTTTCCAGTGACAACAGGGGAAGGCAAACTGTGTGTGGCTCCAGGTATTTTAGAGTGTCTAAAACTCGCCAAGTCACTGATCTTAGAGGTGAGATGCATTTGCAATGAATGGGATGGAGAAGCAGTGCAAGATGGAAAAGGGCAGCATAGAAAGAAATAAAACATCTTGGATTGTTTCTTTCAATTTCATTTCACTTCTGGAAAGCTGTTTCAGTTTTCCAGCAATCTTCTCCTGTCTGCTCTTCTCAAGAACCTCTCATGCACAACAAGGGCGAGCTTCTGTCCCAAGATTTGCCAGCAGCTGCAGCTTCTCTTGGCTTTCCACACTGCACTGTGTGTGCAGCAGGACTTTTGCAGCAAAGCAGGAGAAATGTTTGGAGCACTTGACATGTCCTTTCTTTTCCTGGTGGGCTGTGGAGTTGTGCCACTGGTGAAGTTTTCATTGAGACTGTTTGTGCTGGTTTAGGGCAAATTTTGGCAGGAAACCTCCAAAAGGTGTCCGTCTAGTGTGAAATACAAAGCTGTGTTTCGTGTCAGGTACATACAGGCAGCATGTGTGCTTGTGATTGTGATATGTATGGAAACTGATCATAGGACAATTAAAGGATGAATTCCAAAAAAATAACTGAGGGAGTAAAGCATGGAAGAAGGCCTTTGAACTTATCTTTTGTTTGCAATTAACCTTTATAGCATCTGAATTAAAGCTTTAATGATGTTGCTACTGGACAGGAACTTTTTGCACGTAGCTAAGGATTAAACAGCTTTGCAATAATAACCTTTTGAAGTAGAATTTTAGAAAATTGCTTGTAGTAAGGAGCTTTGAAAATATAAGTTTAGAATATATGTAAAAGAAATACGCTTATCTCAACACCTTAGCAAAACAGTAAAAAGCAGCTTGAGAAAGGAAGATGAACATCAACCCAAGGATTGATAGCTTCGACCAAGGGAAGCTGGACATCACTGCTATGAGATTTATAGTCCTTGCAATTAAAAGGTGGACCCACATCTGGAGTCTGGACCGCACCAGCTGGAAGACCTCTTTCTTCTTTCGGAAGTCGGACCCCACCATCTGGGAATACTCCTTTCTGGGGTACATCCTGAGAAAACTAACTCACAATAGTGTATAGAATTGTGACGTAAAAATTGGGAATAGAAACTGCTGAAAAAAGCTTATGTGTGCCCTATAAATATCTGTACGCCCCAACCATCGGTGTGCAGTTGGAGGGAAAACTTCCCCCACTGTACCCAGCGCTGTTTTGCTCATACTTTACCACATTAATTAATAAATTGATTGCTGCTTGAATATTGGCCTAGTCAAGCTTCTTATTTATAACACTAGGAAGCAAGTTCAAGAGGCCCCTCCCCCTACTAGTTCAGGCAAAGACTTCCCTGGAGAAAAGTGGAAAAATCCAGTTTATTTAACAAGTAAAGTATTCACAACCATGAAAAGGGAATACTATTAATTAAAACCTCTCTCATCTCTGAAGCGATGGCAAATTCAGAAAGTCCTTTTTGTGGCTTGTAGTTGGCTCACTCGGTCTCTTCCAAGTCCCTCTGGCGCTGGAATGCAGCGTCCCAGACCTCGGTGGGCCACAGGTGGGAGCTGCCGGTGTTTTCCTGGGTTTTCAGTCCAGAGCATGTTGAAACAGTTCCAAGAAAAAGGAAAGTCACAGTCTGAGGAACTTCTCTGCCTAAGCCAGCTAAAACCCAAATTGCCCCAATCTGGGCACTGGCGGTCCCTGCAAACACCAGCTCTGGATGGTGCCAGAGCCAGAACCTGGAAATGTCCAAATTTTGGCTTTCCGTGCCAGCAAATCACTCGACTTGGGCTGTGCCAGCACCAGGAAGTTTTCCGATCTGGGCGCTGGCACTGCCAGCAAACACCAGATCTGGGCCGTGTCGTTGCCAGTGACAGAAATCTGCTGGATTTGGGCTCTGCTGGCACAGGGACATTTCCAAATCTGGGCACTGGCACAGCAAACACAAGATGTGGGTGGTGTCAGACCCAGTATCAAGAAGTTGCCGGGTTTTGGGTTTCTGTGCCAGCAAATTGCTGCATTTGGACAGTGCCAGAAGAGGGAAATTTCCAGATCTGGGCACTGGCGGTGCCAGCAAAGACCACATTCCAGGCTCCAGGCTCCAGGAAGGACTGGATCTGGGCCCCTTCCTCTTTTCCTTCCTTCCTTCCTTCCTTCCTTCCTGGGGTCCAGCTGCCGGCAAACACCCGACTGGGCGATGCTGGCAACGGGAAATTGCCAGGTTTCAGCTTTCTTTGCCTGCAAATTGCTGGACATGGGCGATGACGGAACAGGGAAACTTCCAGGTCTGGGCACTGGTGGTGCCAGCAAACACCAGTGGAACCTTCTGGTCCCCGTCCGGATGCTTGACCAGTGGATTTCCTGAGAACCGGCTCTGGCGACTTTACAGACAGAGACTGCTTTCATCTGGTTGTCTGGAAGCAGAACTTTACTGAAGGAGAACACGACAAACAGGACGGCGCGCACAGTACAGAGAGCGAACCAGAAAAAAGCCTGGGTCCAGGGTCTAGCAGGGATATTTACACATTTCTGTATGGGGAGGGGCTAAGGTGGGATCTGAGGGAAGGATCCAAGAGGAGGGAACAATTAAAACCATTTCAATTTTTGCACTGAAAAGTAGCCAATGGGAGCAAAGAGAACTCAGAACTTTCTGGTAACAATCTGCATAACTGAACAAGAGGATTATGGGCGGGAGCTCCTGCTCACCCTAACTGCAGAGGGTTTTCCCACGGCCTTAAGCCGAGGTCTCCTTCTTCTTTGAAAGCAACCCCAACACACCAGATCTGGGTGGTGCTGGGATTTGGCTTTCTTTACCAGAAAATTGCTGCAGTTGGGTTGTGCCAGCACCAAGAAATTGCCAGATGTGGGCAGTGGCAGTGCCAGTGCACACCAGATCTGGCGGGGAATGTGCCGGCACTGGGAAATTGCCAAATGTTAACATTCTGTGCCAGAAAATTGCTGGAATTGTGCTGTGCAGACATCTGAAAAATTCCAGATCTGGGCACTGGCAGTGCAAGCAAACACGAGATGGGGTTGGTGTAGGTACCAGGTGTGATAGATATTGAATAAATTCGTGCTCGTAAAAGTATATATGTGAAATAAAATATGTTTAGAAAATGTCTGTTAGAAATGGCAGCCAGGTTTAGAAATCTCACACAGGAACTGGGTAAGGAGTTGCTTCACTGAACGGTGACATCGCAGGTGGCCACTGAATGGGCTTCTGAATTTGCAAGTGAAGGGGCTAGCCACTGCGGAAACACTGGTCGAGTTTTCGAACACCTGGGCCATCAGCGGCACCAAGGATAGCCCAGAACTCGCATCTCAACGCTTGGTTCCCGTAACTTGAAATTAATATGAATTTTTCCTGGACACTGGTTCTGTCTATGCCGAGACAGTGTTCTCCACCAGGAGACAGGTTTCTTCCAGCACCAGAGACGGGCTTCCTCCAACACCAGACAGAGAAAGAAAACTACACGAATATTCAGAAAAAAGAAAGTAACAAGAGAAACCTCACTCTGGGCAAGAAAAAGAGTATAAAACCAAAGCTCACCAGGCAGACTTTGTAAACTTGGGGGGTCCGATGCGATAGAGGTCGGATCTACGTTCACCCAGCAACGAGGCCCAGGCTCGACGCTGTCCCTTTGATTGTGGCTGTCCGAGATTGTATTTCGATTCACAAAATAAAATCTATTTTCTTTAATTTTGATTTGGCTTTCTCAATGAACGATTGGGCCTTATCAGGGTTTTACCTATAACACAGGTATTTGCTTGGTTTTGGCTTTCTTTGCCAGCAAATTGCTGGAATTGGGCTCTGCCAGCACCGGGAAATTGCTGGATCTGGGCAATGGCAGTGCTGGGAAACTCCAGGTCTGGGCAGTGACAGAGCTGGCAATGGAAAATTGCCAGATTTTTTCTTTCTTTGCCAGAAAATTGCTGCACTTGGGCTGTGCCAGAATAGGGAAATATCCAGATCTGGGCACTGGCAGTGCCAGAAAAACAACACATTTCAGGAAGGGCTGGATCTGGACCCCTTCCTTCCTTCCTTCCTGCCTTCCTGCCTTCCTGCGTTCCTTCCGGCCTTTCTGCCATCCTTCCTCCCTCCCTCCCTCCCTCCCTCTCCCCCAACAAGGTGCCAGGGGTGCTGGACAGCAGCCAGGCAGAAAGGGACCTGGTGGCACTGATGGACAGCAGGCGGGACATGAGCCAGCAGTGTGCCCAGGAGGCCAAGAAGGCCAATGGCTCCTGGCCTGGATCAGGAATGGTGTGGCCAGCAGGAGCAGGGCAGTGATTCTTCCCCTGTGCTCGGCACTGGATGGGCAGCGCCTCGAGTGCTGTGTCCAGTTCTGGGGCCCCCAATTTGGGAAGGACATGGAGGGGCTGGAGCGTGTCCAGAGAAGGGCAGCAAGGCTGGTGAGGGGTCTGGAACACAAGAGCTGTGAATAGCGGCTGAGGGAGCTGGGGTTGTTTATCCTGGAGAAGAGGAGGCCCAGGGGAGACAGGGCGGTGTCAGGGCATAGGTTGGACTTGATGATCTCCAGGGACTTTTCCAGCCTTGCTGATTCTGTGATTCTCTGAAACCACCCTTGGAGCAGTTGCAGGAGGAGCCCTGGGCCTCCTCTCCAGAAGCTCCAGCAGCCCAGGTGCCTCAGCTTCTCCTGCCAGCCCCAAAGCCCATCCTGTCAGTCCTGCAGAGCCTCTGCAGCTGCTCCTCATTGCCCGGAACAGGGAGCCCCACAGGCAGACACAGCAGGCCAGATGTGCCCCCCTGGCCTGGGCTGCCTCTGGCAAGGGAGCAGCACCAGGCACTGCAGGAGCCTGCAGACAATTCCTGCAGCACTTGCAGGATGATCCTGCTCCCCAAGGGACGTTCCCATGGTGCCAAGTCAGGAACTGCAATGGGGAGTGGGGCCAGAGAGGGAAGGGCAAACAGGGAGGGGCTGTTTGCAGGGGAGAGAACTGGGGTGAGCAGTAAGGAAGTAAACTGGACCAGGGAAGAATAAAGAAAGCAATGATGAAGCAAAGGAAATGCTCAGGGCAGTTTGGGGATGGCTGCCAGGCAGCCCTGGCTCTGAGCAACAGCGTCTGCAGTGGCACAGGAAACTCCCAGCTGATGGGAACAAACTTTCTGGCTGACTGCAGAGGCCAGGACAAAGCTGAGTGGTTTCCCTGGCATCCCCCAGCCCTTGCTGGCCCCAGGGGCTGATGGCATTAGTGCTCCCTCAGGTTCATGTCCCCACAGCAACAGCATGGGGGTGCTCCCCCCTGCTCTGTGCAATGCAAACAGGGGCTCCTGAGCCAGTGCTGCCGTGGCTGTGCCTGCAAGGATGCAGCCCCTCTGTGAGCTGGGGGAGAGGCCAGGGCAGCAGAGGGGGGATGTTGTTGGCAGCTCCATGAGGACACTCTGGGATGCTGCCCTGGTCTGTCCAGTGCACTGGGGATGGATCAGCCCCTGCTCTGCTGCTCCTTCCCGTGTCCCCCAGGGCCCTTGCAGAGCACCAGCCCTGCTCTTTGCCCCCAGCCTGCCCACAGCCAGCCTGGGGCTGCTCACGGGGGTTTTCTGTGCTGAGCATTGTCCTGGGTGTGTTCCTGACACAGCCTGGGCAAGGAGCCTGGAGCCCCCAGGCCCTGGCCTGAGGCGTCAGCGCTGCCCCAGCAGTGCCCATGGGCTGTCCCTGCTGCAGCCCCGGCACTGCCACCCCCAGCACTGTGCCCGGCCCCGAGAGCTCTCAGGCCCTACAGCAACACCAGGGCCACCAGGGCAGCGGGGCAGGGCCACGGCAGCAGCACTGGCAACACCAAGGGCTGCTGCTGCTGGGCACAGCTGCTGGGCCAGCACTGATCTGCCCCCAGCTCTGCACACAGACATTGCTGCTGCAGCTCCAGAGAAGGCAACAAAAGGGGATCTCTGCAGAAAACTCTTCTGGGAGATCCTTTAGTTCATTTAAAGCCACCAAGAGATCATTGACAGAGTCTGTGGTCTCAGTGAAGGAGGTGGAGAAACAAAATGAGAAACAGCACAAACAATGACATTTCTTTGTGGACAATATTAAAATGTAAAACAAAGGAAAAGAACCTCCAAAATGAAACCAGCAAGAAGTATCAAAGATGACTTTTATTACAAGGGATTTGCAGAAATTGGCCAGCAGTTTAATGTTTCTGAAAGCATCCAGTCATCAGTCTCCACACTGCAGCCTTGAGCTCCTGGTTCCTCAGGCTGTAGATGAGGGGGTTCAGGGCTGAAGGCACCACCGAATACAGAACTGACATTGACAGATCCAGGGTTGGAGAGGAGATGGAGGGGGGCTTCAACTGAGCAAATATGCCAGTGCTGAGGAACAGGGAAACCACGGCCAGGTGAGGCAGGCAGGTGGAAAAGGCTTTGTGCCGACCCTGCTCAGAGGGGATCCTCAGCACAGCCCTGAAGATCTGCACATAGGAGAAAACAATAAACACAAAACAACTAAATACCAAACAGGCGCTAAGTGCAATGAGTCCAACTTCCCTGAGGGTATTGGATTGTGAGCAGGAGAGCTTGAGGATCTGTGGGATTTCACAGAAGAACTGGCCCAGGGCATTGCCCTGGCACAGGGGCAGGGAAAACGTAGTGGCCGTGTGCATGAGAGCATTGAGAAAGGCACTGGCCCAGGCAGCTGCTGCCATGTGGGCACAAGCTCTGCTGCCCAGGAGGGTCCCGTAGTGCAGGGGTTTGCAGATGGACACGTAGCGGTCGTAGCACATGACGGTCAGGAGGGAAAGCTCTGATGAAATGAAAAACACCAGAAACAATAGCTGTCCAGCACATGCTGAGTAGGAGATGGTGCTGGTGTCCCAGAGGGAATTGTGCATGGCTTTGGGGACAGTGGTGCAGATGGAGCCCAGGTCGCTGAGGGCCAGGTGGAGCAGGAAGAAGAACATGGGCGTGTGCAGGTGCTGGCCGCAGGCTACGGCGCTGATGGTGAGGCCGTTGCCCAGGAGGGCAGCCAGGGAGATGCCCAGCAAGAGGCAGAAGTGCAGGAGCTGCAGCTGCCGCGTGTCTGCCAATGCCAGCAGGAGGAAGTGGCTGATGGAGCTGTTGTTGGACACTTGCACTGTCTGGCATGAGGATCTGTATAAAAAGTCATCATGGAATGGTTGGGTTTGGAGAGGACTTTCAAATGCCAGCACAGCTTGTTGGCCCTTTCCCCCCACTGCCTGCCCAGGGCTCTGCTGCCTGGAGCAGAGTCCCTGCCAGCAGCTGCTTCCCTGTGCCCAGGGCTGGGCCCTGCCAGTGCTGCCAGAGCCCAGCCCAGCCCTGGGGGCTCAGTTCTGCCCTGCAGACCCCTCCCAGCCCTGGCACTGCCCAGGGGCAGCTCTGGCTCTGCAGGCTCTGATGGCAATGTCAGAGCAACCCTGATGAGGCTGGAAAAGTGACACTGATGCTGCCTCTAAGGGGCCCTGTGCTGATTTCTGTCACTGCCTGGTTTATTAACATCTGAGAGAATTTTCTTTTGATTTTTCTCAACCTGAACTGAGAGATGAATATCTGTGTGCAATTTCCTATCCAGGCAACCCAGAGCAGTAGATTTAAAATGCAGACTTTTCCCCTTCATGCAGCATCCTCACCACACAAGGAGAACACTTCCAAGCCTTACCAGCTGTTTCCTTCCACCCAGATCTTGTCCCCCAGTGCTGGAAGCAGCTTCCAGGGCTGGCTGAGAGCTGTCCCTGGCAGGCAGCAGAGTCCCTGCCCCAGCACAGTGCCCTGGGCTGCAGGAGCCTGCTCTGCAGGACAGCCCTGGGCACCCCTTGCTCCTCTGCACAAGAGATAATCAGAGAATGTACTCACAGAGTCTGTAGGCATTGGGATGTTCCAGCTTCAGGAGATCACTGCAGGAGCTGCAGCTGCACTGTCCTGCAGCCAGAGGTTCCTGTGTCAAGGGCTGGCAGGGATTCTGCCCCAGTCCCTTCTCAGCACCTTCCCAGGCCTGACGGATTGAAGCTCTCTGTGCCTGTGTGCTGTGCCCGGGCTGGCTGCAGGCAGTGCCCCAGCCCTGCTGGGCTGTGCACAGGAGCTGCTCCTGGGCAGAGCTTTCTCTCTGCAGCGCTGCCCTTGCCAGCAGCTGCCTCTGTGCCAGGAGCCCGGCCCAGCTCAGCAGCACAGACACAGCACCAGGACTTTATTACCCTCTGGGGCTTTGTGCTGAGGCCCTGAACATCAGTTGCTGAGAGGGAGCTGAAGAAAGCTCTCAAGAGCTGCCAGTCAGAATGCAACCGCAAAGTTTCACTCCCTTTGAATGGCTCCCACACACCAGAGAAAGTGTCCCCAGGCCCCAGGCAGAGCAGAGGACTGGAGGCACTGATGGCAGCTGGGGACAAAGAGAAGCCAAGTCTTGGCGCCCTGGGGCACAGCAGGCTCTGTGCCACCAAGGGCTGGGAGGAGACACCTTGTCCTGAGCCACTGGGGCCTCCTGGCACAGCCCCAGCCAGGCTGGGCGCTGTCACGCCCTTGGCCTGCCCTCTGCATCCCCCCTGGCCCACATGCCAGTGGCCTCAAGGATCTGCTGGAAGGAGTCCCTGGGGAGCCTTGGCCAGGAATGGCCCTGGGGGCTCCTTGATGCTCCCAGGGACTGCAGGGTTTTCAAAGGACTTTGGCTTTTGCTTTTGCCTTGGGGTCTTGTTGGAGAGGTTTGTGCAATCATGGCCTCCAGTTCTCTGCTCTAATTAGTCCCTGGAGAGGCATTGTTAGGAGCAACACTCAGTGGGGCTCATGAATGCCTCAAGGCACTTGAGTCATTTCAAGGGACTTGGTGTTTCCCTTTTGATCCAGACTCTGTGAGAGGTTTGTGCAATCATGGCCCCAAGGCTTTGCTTTCAGGAGTCCCTTGAGAGCTTTGGACTGACACTCAGTGGGGCTCATGAATGCTTGGAGACACTCAAGGTGTTGAAGGTACTTTGGATTTCCCTTTGCCCACTGAGTGCCTGAGAGGTTTTTGTGCCATCCTGGCCACCAATTCTCTCCTGCAAGGAGTCCATGGGGAGCCTGTGTTGGAGAGGGACCTCAGTGGGGCCCATTCATGCCTTGAGACACTTTGGGTGTTTCCTGTGACTTTGACTCCTGGAAAGGTTTGTGCAATCTCCTCTCAGGCGCTGAGGTTCAAGGGCTCAGCTCCACATGCACAGTCAGGCTCATTAGGATCAAGCAAGTCCTGCCAAACCATGGCGCTGCCTTGATTCACCTCTGCTCTAGTGCAGTTCTTTAGGAGGGTTTCTTTTTACTGTTAGGGAGAAATATTTCAAAGAGCTTCTAGGATATATGTATTCCTATTTTAAAGGGTGTCTTTTATTGATGTTCCTATTAGACAAGAGGTGATTGCAGCATGCAGTGAGTGCTATTGATCCAGGGCCTCTCCTAAGGAGGTCTGGCCTGCTCAGAGAAGCTGTGCCTTGAGGTCTGACGCAGTGTGGGCAGCCTTGCTCCACATTCCCCAACCCCATGCTGTCTCTCCTCACTCAGCGGGCACCTGCTTTGCTTGGAGAACTGGCTGCACTCAGCCAAAGAGGAATTTTCCTTCTTTGATTTTGGAAGCAATCTGAAACTCCTGAGTTTCCCCGTTGAAAGCAGACATCCTCCTCAAGTGTGTGCCAAGCCCAAGCTGCCACCAAGAGCACTCCAGACCTGTCCTGGGCCAGCTGTGAGTGAGGATCATCATCCCAACATGCAGTGGGCCATTGCAAGGGACTGTTGCCGTGGTCACTGCAGTGGCCCCACTGCTGGCTTTGGGTGCCATGGCAACCCCCATCAGTTCCATTTTCCTTGGAAACCACCCCAAGGACCCATTTCTGCAGCCAGGTTCCATGGCCACTTGCATGCAGAGCTGTTGCTGTCCTCGGCTGCCACGGCAAGCCTCAGGACAAAGGGGTGCCAGGGCTGTTGCGGGTAGAATTGCAGCGACGCTCATTGGTGCCACCAGGTGCCATGGCAACGGCCACGGGGACACGTTCCTTAGTTTGGTGGCATGGCAGCCAGTGCCCGGAGCCGTTGTGGTGGTTGGTGGCCATGGAAAGCTGGCCTGAGCCCATTGCTCAGGGCTGGTGTCACTGCCCAGAGCCAGAGGGGATCCCTTGCTGGGGCTTGTGCCACGGCCACCTGCCCTGTGCCGCGCTGGCCGCTCAGGCACCGCGGAAGCGGCAGCAAACGCCAGGGCCAGGGCCAAAGGCCAGGGCAGCCAGACAGAAAGGGGCAGTGCTGGGCACTGTTTCCATGGCAGCCGTCACTGGGGGGGACACCTGGCTCACCTGTCCTGGCAATTGCCATGGAAAGCCCTGGCAGGGACTGACGGCACAGACACTGGCACTGAGAGCCTGCTGGGCCGGGTGCTGAGCACAGCGCTGAGCACGCAGAGATGGTTTTGTTCTCGCTGAGCTCCAACAGAGCCAAGGCCTCTCCTGCCCCTCGTCCAGCCACGCTGGGGAGGGGCTGGGGCTGCGCAGGACGTTGGCAGGGGACGCAGCCAGGACAGGTGACCCCAACTGACCCCAGGGATACCCCAGGCCATAGGACATCATGCTCAGGGTATAAAGGGGGGGGGGACAAGGAGGAAGGGGGAAATTTTGCAGTGAGGGCTTTTGCCCTCCCAGGGAACTCGTAGGCAAGAGGGGGCCCTGTTTCACCAGAGGGCAGCGGCAGTACCAAAGACACAGAAACCAAGGAGTTGTGTCAGGAATTGTGTCATTTACATCATGCACAGCTGCAAACAATTACAAAAGGAGAAGCTCAGCAAAGCACATCATCATTAGCAAAGAATTACAAAAGAAGCTCAGCAATCCATCCAGTCATTACTACCAAAGATTGCCTGCAGGGATTAAAGAAGGATCCATCAGCACTTACCCTCAGCCTTTACCATCCCCCAGATGCACACATCAGCTGGGGAAGGCAAGGACTGGAGAGCCACTCCCAGTCACTGGGAATTCCTGCAGCTGCCTCTACCTCTGCAGGCAAGCAACACCACTGTGAGAGGACACAGCTTTTACACTGTTCAACAAACCAGCTGACATCACTGCCAGCACGGGAACATCGGGTTTCATGCTCCTGACTGGTTTCTCCCAAAGCCTGGCCAGGGCTCAAGGAGGAACCAAGGGCATTGACTTTGATCCTTCACCCCCAAACAGGGCCAGATTAGGCCTTGTCTGGTTTCTAAATACGGAAAGCGAAATCCATGTCTTATCAAGGAACAGGTTACACTTGGTAATAATGCTTCCTCAATGAGTGGATACAAATATAACATTTGGTTGGAAGGTTCATCTAGAGGTCAACTTTGCCTCAGGCCCTGTTCAGGCCTTGATCCCAGCCTGGTCGGGCCTTGCTACTTTGATTTGTCCTACAACGAACTACAACCTTCGTAACCATTCTTTCCATAACACAGTTCAGATTTACATACTAGGCATAAAGGCATCTCCTCTTGTGCGTGAATTAAGTGCTGTTTCATTTCATCACTCAGAGCTATTCACGTTCCTTTTAAAACATGCTGAAAGAGTTGCATGCCTCTCTTTTCTCCAGACTGTCTCTTTTAAGACAAGTCCCAGTCCTCCACTTCCCAGCACAAAGCGTCACAACAACTCTACCATGGAGTGTTAGAGTGCACACCAAGGGCACACGCTGCAACGATGACAGACCCTGCCACAAATGCATTGCACAGCAGCCTCCAGTTTGGCAGCCATGAAGCCAATCGCACCAAGAAGAATTTTCTTCTTGCTGCCACTCTTCTACTGCTCTTTCTGTCAAGGGGATTCCTGACTGTCGGCCTTCAAACCCATCACTGGTAGCAGTGCAACGCTCCTGTCCCATGATAGCCCAGGTTCCTCCTTGGCCCGCAAGCAGATAATCCAAGGCCACGCGGTTCTGTGGAGTCCCCGTTTGTGTTTGTTGCAGCTCACAGCATGTGCTGTTGGACATTTGAACAGTATCATTTGCTACTTCTTCTACTAATCCATTCAGCTTCTTCATGTAAACTCCACAGCACAGGGCAGCACACATGGGACACAGGATGAACCAGAACCTTTTGCTTTCTGAAACCCCAGGCACTCCTTGGCGGGAAAAATGTTCTCTGGGCCCGAACTCTTCCTTGTGGTTGCTGCTGCTGAAGGGCCCTACATGGTGGCCCTGCAGCCAAGAGGGGTGGAACACTGACACCGACCAGCTCCAGCAGCCCAAGTTCTACTGACATTGGCAGTGATGCTAAAGCACAGAAATCCTCTCACACTAGGGCCCCTGTAACTAGAACAGGGTTTGCTTTCTCCTGAAGGGAAATCTTGGTGAATCCTGTCAAAGCCATCACTGCATTCCTGTGTGCCACAGCACAGTTCTCTTGAACTGTGCCTTCACTGACAGTTACGAGTCAGAGCCCATGGACAGAGTTCTGGCCACCCCACAGGGTGGGCCCTCCAAGGGAACGCCATTCCTCCCAGCTTCACCTGAGAACAGCAATTAGTGCCACGGAGTACTTTGCCTACCCTGATCTTTGACTGTTCATAAGTAATCATTACATTGGGATGACTAATCCCTTGGGGAAACACTAGAGGTGTTTGTGGCCGCAAAGATTCCGGCTGACTATCAAGGTACAACTTACAGACATCACTAGTACTTTAGTCACACCGTTCTTCATGCTTTTCTCTCAATCTCATTCGAGTTCGGAACAATCATTCTGTTGTCCATGGGGCCGGCACCATTTTAAGTCCAGAATAATGCCTCCAAGGCCCTTTGCTGTTCAGCTTTACCATGCTGTCTGTGCCTAACAAGGCTTGGGGGGGCCCTTTCCCCTGTGGCTGCAAGGGGGCCGGGTCCCAGTCCCTGAGGGGCACCCAGGCTCCTGGATGCAATTTGTGTGCAAGCGCCTCCGTGTCACAGCAGCCTTCCCATGGAGCCCCGTGGATCAGAGCATTTTCCAAAGGGGCCGTTGGGGCAAACTGGGAGATTTGCTCTGGCAGGATGTGTCAAACAATATCCTGTGATATCGACTGGTGCTCACACAGAGCACTTGGCTGCAGGCACATATTCCCATTGTTCCTGCCCAGGTTTCAGGATTCACTGCTGTCTTTCCTAGGAGCTGTTCCTTCAGCTGCCTCGGGAGGGCCTTTTGGCCTCTGCACCCACACTCTGGCTCCATTATTAGGACTGCTGGATCCAAACACTTCATCACCACAAACGCTGGGGACTGGAGGTGGATCTCCTTTTGCACAATCATTCTCCAAATTGCAAGATCAATAATTGTGAGACCTGCTCACGGGGTTGAACAATGCAATCTTGTTCACTATTGTTCAACTGAATGACTGTCATTTCTCCTTGATACTCTGCATCAATTCCTCCTGCCATGACATGAACGCTTTGCAAGGCCAAGCTCCAAGCCAGCAGTTACCAAACCAAAGTGTCCTGGAGGAATCTGAATTCCTGTGTCAGTATTGATAGCTCTCGTTTGCTTTGCATTTATCCTAATTATTTCCAATGCATGAAGGTCCAGCCCTGCAGCCTCTCAGGTGCCAGGGCCTGCCAGGGCCATCACAGCCAGAACAATTGCCCAGCAAGTCCAAGTCTCACTGTCCATGGCTGTATTTGCAAATTGGGTGCAGCCGTGCACAGCCAGGGGGTTTCCATTTCTCCAGTGGGCCATTGTTAAGGGTATGGAGCACATCTGGGAGATGGCTTCTCCATGGGGACGGGTTCCCATCTCCTCATTTTTTCAACTGCTCATCTAACAACCCCTTCACCCGTTCAACCAATCCTGCAGCTTGAGGATAGTCTGGTACATGAAAAACTCTGCAGTCTCAATCACTGTATTTTTCACAGTCCCAGACAAAGCTCTCTGCATCACAGTGTCAGCAAACCCTGTAAGAATTGCCAATTCCATCCCTTCCTCCTTTTTTCATTGTATGCACTCTCCCAAAGTTTACCACTGCCATTAGGGTCCTGACCAATCCTGTTCTGTAGGGTATTCAGTGTTACACCCCTGAGCAGCCAAAGCCAAAGCCAAATTTGCTGCCAGTTTGCTGCCAAATTTGGCAGCCAAAGCTACCAAATTACGGTAGTAATGTCAGCACTATTTCCCATTATTATTATTTTGTATATAGAAATATAGATATTAATATAGATAGAAAGATATAGACATGTATACATATATATATACATGCACACATATATAGAGACATGATATTAAAAATAGATAAATGTATATAAAATATTCATATTAGGGTCTTATACTATTAGTATGTATATTGTTATTTACTACATTAATAACTCACTTGCACAAATGCATGTGAGCTCAAGATTAAAACCTTCTTCTGTTGCTCCATGTGGGAGCATTGAGCATTCCAACAATAATTGTTCCTTCTGAAGGTGCTGTTTCCAATGCACTGTTAAGAAATTCATCTTGGTCTGCCCAAACCCACAAGTTCTTCTCCTTCTTTCATATGCAATTTTTGGAGTTTGCATTTTAGGACATCCAGGGGTTCAGCTTCTTTGAACCCACTGCCCCTCTGCTCACACGGTGCTCCGACCTCAGCCCACTCCAGAGCCAGCCAGCTCCAGGGAAGGGCTTCCCATCTGGGAATTTCTGATGGGACCGATTGCTCACATTGACATTGAACAAGTGACATTTTGTTGGGATCAGGCCAGACTGTGCCAGTTTCCTTTCACCAGTGGGCACCAAAGACACAGACTCCAACGGAAGGAATCAGTGTCATTTCCTGCAGTTCAAAGCAGCAAAGAATCCCCAAAGGAGCAGCTCAGCAATGCACCCAACCATCACCACCAAATATTGCCTGCAGTGATTCAGGAAGATCCAGCACCAGTTACCCTCAGGCTTTACCATCCCCCAGCTGCACACATCAGCTGGGGGAAGCTGTCACAGCCAAAGGCTGCAGAGCCACTCCTGGACACTGGGAATTGCTGCAGGTGCCTCCAGCCACAGCTGAGGCTCCAGCCCCGCTGTGAGAGGGCCCAGCTCTGACAGTGCTGAATGAACAAACCGACAGCACTTCTAGGCTGGGAACACCTGGGTTCATCCTCCTCTTGGGTCCCTCCCAAAGCCTGGCCAGGGCTCAAGGAGGAACCAAGGGAGCTGACTTTGACCATACAGCCCCAAACAAGGCCAGATGTCAGATTTCATGGCCTTGTCTGGCTTCTAAATACAGAAAGGTCAATACTTGCTTCACTAATGAGTGGATACATCTGTCACAGTGCTAATGACCATGCCTGTTTCATTAGTGAGCAGGTACAAAGATAACCTGTGGTTGGAAGGTTCATCCAGAGGTCACCTTTGCCTCAGGGCCTGCTGTTCAGGCCTCACTCAGGGCTGTTGTCCAGGCCTTGGGACTTCAGGGATGAGGTTTGGCTTGACACTGCTGGGTGACCGCTGGACTGGATGAGCTCAGAGCTCTTTTCCAACAGAAAGGATTCTGTGGTTCCATGATTCTACCCGCTGCATTCAGCTAGGTCTATTTCAGCAGCAGGACTTTGCTCAAAAAGTTCCCTCTTGCTCAGCTCCTTCAGCTCCTGGTGCTGAGCTGCTCATGCTGAACGAGACGACTCGGAGAGGCGAATACAGTCCATCCAATTCCTTCTGGGACACGGAGAGGGGAAGGCGTGGAAACAGGAGCATTGTTTGCTTTGGCCTCCTCTCTGCCCTTGACACCTTTCAGCGCTTTGGAGCAGCCAAGAGCTTTCTCCAAGAGTGCAATGGAGCAGCTGTTCCTGCTCCCGGGTCTGGCTCTTCCCAGTCTCTGACCTTGCCTGCTTTTGTCCCTCTTGCTGTGCCTTCTGTTCCCCAGGGCTCGCTGGTTGCTGCCCAGGACTGTGGCACAGGCACAGATCCAGTGGTCCAGACCCTCCTTTCTGTGCCCTTGGAGCTGCCTGGCCACAGCAGCCTTTCCAGCTGGAAGCTCCACATGGACAGGGAGTCCCCAGCTCTGCTCCTTGCACAACCTCCAGGAGCCCAGGGCTGCCGTCTCAAGTCCCTGCTGGCACTGAGGGCTCCCAGGTGCCTCAGGCTGCTGTGACACCGCTGCACACGGGAGGGAAGAAGGCCAGGGGCTGTGCTGAAAGTCAGCTCCATCTGCTGCTGCTGCTGCTGCTGCTGCTGCTGCTGCTGCTGCTGCTGCTGCTGCTGCTGCTGCTGCTGTGGGGTCACTTGTGCAGCCCTGGCCCTGAGTCAGGGATCAGATCCAGGCCCTGCTGCTGCTCCCTCGGGATCAGCCCCAATTTGGTTGTTGCAGTCAGGGCCAGCAGAAGCGGTGGCTGGAGCAGCAGGTGCTGACAGTGCCCCAAGCCCCAGGGCTGGAGGGCTCCCTGGGCTGGGGCTGGCAGGGAGCTGCCCCTTGTTCTCCCTGCGCCCCAAGCCAAGCTGGGCCAGGCAGACGTGGGGCAGCAGAGGCAACAGGCAGCCTGCAAGTCTCTTCCAGCCCTGGCTGCTCAGAGTTTGGGCCTTGGAGCCTCACGTGGACAAAGGCAGCTGCTCCTGGTCCCTCTGTGTTGTGCCCGTGTTCAGCAGTGCTGCTCCATCAGTCTGTGCTCAGCAATGGGGAAAAGCCTCAGCCCTGCAGGGCCAGGAGCTGCCGGGCTCTGCCTGAGCAGCTCAGCCAGCAGGAAGGGAGCTGCTCCACACAGGAGCAAAGGACATTCCTGGGATAGGACATGCTTTCTACTGAAAAGGAAAAAAAAAGGGGGAAAAAAACAAGATAAATTGTAAAAGATAAAAATAAAACCCAAGTGTGAGTGAAAAAACTTCTGTAACTTTGCATCAAGAGGTAAATGATCTTTTCAAAAAGAGAACTCCGTTATTTCCTTTGTAAATGTGCCGATGGCATGGATCCATCTCACTGACCTCAGCAGCCTTTTAAAAGATTTTGGGGCTTTGTTTCCAACCCTGTTATTTTAAATTGCGGTCGAAGCACGAGGAAATTGCTTTGTGCCCTCCCGGCTCCAAGCAGGGCTGGGAATCAAAACTCTGTCAAATCCCAAATCCTTTAGAAGATGACCTTCCTTCTCACCCTGTTAGGAGCTGCACATCACCCTTGAAACTGTCAGGGATTTCTTAAAGACTCAAAGAAGTCCCACCTACGGCTTTTTGCTCTGGTTTGGACGCGCAGAAGGGCAGTTCTCCATCCCTCAGCTCCAGACTGCACTGCCTCAGGAACACGGCCCACTCGCCAGCTTTGGCCCACTCGTGGCACTTCTAGAGGAGGAAGACAGCAATTGCACAGTTCCAGCCAATAAGGAAGGAAGAATGGGACAGACAAAACATCCTGGGGAGATGCAGGCGTTTAGATGGGACTGTGGAGAGTTTGGGTTCTTGCCAATTGCATGTGTGTCCCCAGCTGCAATCTCTTGGCCTGCAGGAGAGTCTCACTCACCTGCCAAAGCAGAAAGCTCAGGCGCTGCGCTCGGAACGGGCTCGCCTGATGCAAAGCTGTCAGAGTAATGTGAGGGCAGAGCCAGCCCAGCTGTGCCCAGGGCTGAGCCCAGCAGAGCCCTGGCAGAGCCCAGAGCAGCCTCAGCACCCGCAGAGCCCGGCTGCAAGGAGAGAAACCAGAAACTGCCCGTCAGTTGAGGGCTCCTGTGCCCTCGTCCCAACGCCTGAGGTGCCCAGGCCACGCCGGCCGTGCCCAGAGCTGTGCCCAGAGCTGCCCATCACTGCTGCCTTTGGGAGCAGAGCAGGAGGGCAGCACATGTGCCCAGCCTGCAGCCGGCCACGGCACATCCAGCCCTCAGCAGCTGCCCAGAGCCAGATGCCCCCGTGCTCGCTGACATCTCCCAAAAGCTCTGATCCCACCCAGCCAAGCAGACAGGGACCCACCTCACACCATCCAGGGCTGCAAGAAAAGCTGCTCCCAAACGATGTGCTCAGCCTTCTCCAAGGGCACCAGCCATCCACACTACAGCTGCTCCCAAGCACTTCCCTATCCACACTGGACCACCTAGAACGCTTCCTCTAGAAAAACAAAACACACATGATCGAAAAGAGATTAGAGACAAAAAGGGGAACAAGAAAAAAGGGAAAAACTCTTATCTCTGTCAGGGGCTTGAGGAAGGCCCAAGCCCTACACGCTAGGGAAAAACCCAGCCATGGGTGTGAGGGAAGCCCACACTTTCTCTCTTGCCCCCTGCACTGCCCCCCAAAACAAGGCTGATCTCAATGCCAACAAGGGCAGTGGAGCAGCCCAAGGCCTTCCTTGCCTGCAAAGCAAAGCAGCTGCGCACAGGTTCTGGAGTCCCACCTCTGCTCCCACCATGGGGGTTTGTTTGTGTCGGACTGGCTGCCCCAGCCCCAGCCCAGGCCACGGTGGCTGCTGGGGGCTGTTGGCAGGGCCAGGAGCCAACTCCCATTGTGTAAGCAGCCCAGCCCATCCGCCCAGCCCTGCCAAAAAGCAGCTGGGCAGCCGACTGAAGACTTAGTTGCATCTGCCCCAGCAAAGGGGGAACCTTTGCTTCCCAGCCAGCCTGGGCAATGCCCAAATCTGGGAGCATTTCCCTGGGGGTGGACTCATCTGAAAATTCCCTGTGGAGTTTGGCTTTGAAGAAGGTGCCACAATCAAAGTCCATCACCTTCAGCTGCCGGGGGCCAGGTTGAGGAAGAGTTTGTCATCCTTGAGGTCATCCTCGCTGTCTCCAGCAGCAGCAGCAGCAGCAGCAGCAGCACCAGCACCAGCAGCAGCAGCAGCAGCAGCATCCCCACCCGGTACAGCTTCTCCAGGGGCTCCTTCTCCTTCCCTCAGTTGAGACCAGGCTGTCAGGGCTCTGCCCAGGGCCCCAGCTGTCAGGGAACCAGGACAAGCAGAACCAGCTTGGATGGCGGCCACCAGTGCTGGGCAGAGCAGCTCAGCTGCAGCACAAGGGCTGTGTGTTGCCATGCCATGACCCCGGTGCAGCGACACAGGCAGCACAAAAAGGTCTGGGTTCCTTTGCTTCTGATCGCCAAGGCATGTGTGCAGCTGGAACTTACCAGGGCCCTGGATCAAAGTGTGCCTGTGGCTCTCTCCCTTCTTCTACGGCGGAGGAATACCCTGCACCCAAGGATCACAGAACAGGTCTTCTAATGAGGGCCTGTCCAAGAAGTGCATGGATAAACACCGCCTGATCAGATCTTGGCACGCTGCCGAGAGAAACCACAAACTGCCGGTCAGCTAGAGCAGGCTCCTGTCTGCTTTGCCCCACTACTCCCATGCCCAGGCCATTCTGGATGCGCTCAGAGCTGGGCCTAAACTTTCCCATCAGCTCTTTGGAGGAGAGCAGGACTTGGGCCACCTCCTCAGCAGCTGCCAGAGCGCGATGCCCAGGAGCCCGCTGCTGCCTCCCGGCACGGGTATTCCCCCCGTGCGCAGAGAAGAGGATCCACCTTGAGAGAGCCGTGGTGGCAGCGAGAGCTGGCCCCGGCTGATGTTCCGGCCCCTCCTGAAAGGGTGCTTCCCGCAGACCATCTGGTGCAGCACGATGCCCAGCGTCCAGATCGTTGCTGCCTCGCCGTGGTACCGGCCCAAGCGGGTCCATTCCGGGGGACTGTAGGACAGTGTTCCTATGGAATACAGATGGAGTTCAGCAGGGCGATGCTGCTGCTCCCAGAGCCTGGCCCCAGCAGCCCTGGCCGTGCGGGGGCTGCATCAGTGGCACACAGGGTGACCACTGACCTCTCGCCAGCACCTGGGACTCCAAGTGTACAAACTTAGGGTTGTAAAAGAAGCCAACCGGGTGTCGGAAGAGGGCAGTGGAAGCCCTGGCTAGGCCTGACCATGACGTGCAAAGGAAAAATCCACTCAGTGCTGGGGAAAAAACATGCCCTTATCCTCCCTGCCTGCATTGCATTGGCCCAAAAGTATTATGAAGCCAAGGCAAACAGGGCGAGTGCAGCAGTGGGAGCCCTTCCTCTCGCCCGCACTCCAAACGGGCTGGTGCATTGGTGCTGGCTGCGCCTCTCTGCTACCCCACCCACGGGGGTTTTTGTCAGGCTGGCTGCCCCAGCCCAGCCCAAGTCCAGGGCAGAGTGGCTGGCAAAGGCTGCCAGCAGGGCTGGAAGATGCCTCCCCACCCAGCCCGGCTCAAAAGCAAGCCAGCTGGAGGCTCAGTCCCCTGCCTGGCAGAAAAAGGGAGAATGCCCGCTGCCACAGCCAGCTTGGGATGTGACATGTTGGGCCATGAGATGCCAGGAGCGGGAGCACAGCCCTGCGTAGGCTCACCTGCAAAGTAAGTGTAGGCTGTGTCTTGCAGGTAGGTGCCACAGCCAAAGTCAATCAATTTGGCCTGCCCACTGGCCAGGTCAACCAGGATGTTCTCTGGCTTGATGTCGCGGTGCAGGACCCCGCAGCTGGTGCAGTGCCGCACGGCCTCCAGCACCTGGCGGAACAGCTCCCGCGCCACCTCCTCGCACAGGAAGCCCCGTGCCCGAATGAAACGCAGGAGGTCCTGACATTGCTCTGGCCGCTCCAGCACCATCACGATGTTGTTGGGGAGCTCGAGCCACTCCAGCAGCTGCACGACACCAGGGAAGCCGCTGGACACCTTGGCCAGCAGCACGATCTCCAGCGGTGCGCTGGTGCCGTCGGGCTGCGGGAGGAGCACGATGCCGTCAGCGGGGGCCGATGCCGTGCCAGGCCTCGGGAAGCCCTCAGCCAGGCCGGGACGCTCTGCGCCCTGCGCTGGGCCCACGCCCGCTCCCCCTCCAGGCGTCCTGGCGCCTTCCACCCTGCCGGCCGCCGCCTCATCCCCGCCCGGCACGGCCCGGCTTCTGCCGCTGGCCCCGCTCACTCACCAGCTCGTCCCAGTGCCGGATGCGGTTCCGCGGCACCCTTTTGATGGCCACCTGCAAGCCAAGGGCAGCAGCGGGCTCAGCTCGCCGCCCGCCCTGCCGAGCCCCAGCCTCCTCCTCCTCCCTCTGCGCCTCCTCCTCCCCCTCCGCGCCCTCCTCCTGCGCCCGCCGCCGGCCCCGCCGCTCACCGGGGCGCCGTCCGAGAGCCGCGCGGCCGAGAAGACGCTGCCGAAGCCGCCGCGCCCCAGCAGCGAACCCACCCGGTAGCGCTGCAGCAGAGCCTCCTGCGCCTTCCCTGCGGGCGGGACGCGGCTGTCAGCGCTCGGCCTGGGGCCAGCAACGGCCCCCGAGCGCCCCTCAACCGCCCCGGGCCGGCCATCCCCCGACGTTCGCTCTTTCGAACGGGACACGGGAGGCTCGGGGCCGGCGGCCGCGCTGCCGAGCGGCGCAGCTCGGGCCGGGGAAGCCGCAGCGGAGGCGGAGGGAGCGGCCACGCCGCGTGTGTCCTCCGCGGGCTCCGGGAGGGGCCGGGGCCGGGGCCGGGGCCGGGGCCGGGGCCGGGGCCGGGGCCGGGGCCGGGGCCGGGGCCGGGGCCGGGGTCGGGACTGGACCCTGCGTCGGGGCCGGGGCCGGGCTCGGGCCAGGCGGAGCCAAAGGGCGGCGATGCCGCCCCTGCCCCAGGCGCTGATGCCCGCCCAGCAGCGCCACCGCCAGCACGGCCAGAGCCGGGCGGAGACGAGACCGCGGCGGGACGGCCGGGGCCGGGGCCGGGGCCGGGGCCGGGGCCGGGGCCGGGGCAGCCCCGCCCGGGGCCGGGGGCGGGCCGGGGGCACGGCCCGGCCCGGCTGGGGGAGAGGGAGGCGGGGAGAGGAGAGGGACGCCGGGAAACGGACCCCGCGAGAAGGGTGCCCGGCAGCGGGAAAGGGAGAGAGAGAGAATGAGAAAGAGAAAGAAAAAGAGAAAGAAGAAGATAGCTCTAGAGAATCTTCTGCTCCTGCCGCTGCTGTCGCTGCCGCTGCTACCGCCGCTGCCGCTGCAACTGAAGCCCCGGGGCCGTTTGTCCCCGTGTCCGTTCCCCGCTCGCCCCACGAGCCCCACGGCCGAGCCCCGCGCGCCCGGGGACAGCCCCTTGCTCTGTCCAAACACGGCAGCTTTGCAGCGTTGAGCCCAGATGCAGAGTCCTGACTCTTGCCCACGGGCAGAGCAATCCCCTCGGTGGCTGCTGTGCATTGTCCTTGCTGAGGGTCAAACACTGTCAGGGCACATTCCCTTGCTGCAGGATTCCGACCTGAGCCAAGCACTGCACTTCCATCTCCAGTGTTGCTTTGCAGAACAAACAGGGGCGGGAAAACTGTGTGTAGCTCATGGTATTTGAGAGTGTCTAAAACTGCCAAGTCACCGATCTGAGAGGTGAGGTGCATTTGGAATGAATGTGATGGAGAAGTAGTGCAAGATGGAAAGGGGAGCCTTGAAATCAATGGAGGAAACCATCTTGGATGTTTCTTTCATTCTCATTTCACTTCTGGAAAGCTGTTTCAGGTTTCCAGGAATCTTCTCCTGTCTGCTCTTCTCAAGAACCTCTCCTGGAGAACAAGGTGGAGCTGCTGTCTGTGAGATACACAGCTGTGTTTCGTGTCAGGTACATACAGGCAGCATGTGTGCTTGTGATTGTGATATGTGTGGAAACTGATCATAGGACAATTAAAGGATGAATTCCAAAAAAATAACTGAGGGAGTAAAACATGGAAGAAGGCCTTTGAACTTATCCTTTGTTTGCAATTAACTTTTATAGCATCTGTAATAAAGCTTTAAGGATGTTGCTACTGGACAGGAATTTTTTGCACGTAGCTAAGGATTAAACAGCTTTGCAATAATAACCTTTTGAAGTATAATTTTAGAATATTGCTTGTAGTAAGGAACTTTGAAAATATAAGTTTAGAATATATGTAAAGGAAACATGCTTATCTCAACACCTTAGCAAAACAGTAAAAAGCGGCTTGAGAAAGGAAGATGAACATCAACCCAAGGATTGATGGTTTCGACCAAGGGAAGCTGGACATCACTGCTATGAGATTTATAGTCTTTGCAATTAAAAGGTGGGCCCACATCTGGAGTCTGGACCGCACCAGCTGGAAGACCTCTTTCTTCTTTCGGAAGTCGGACCCCACCATCTGGGAATACTCCTTTCTGGGGTACATCCTGAGAAAACTAACTCACAATAGTGTATAGAATTGTGACGTAAAAATTGGGAATAGAAACTGCTGAAAAAAGCTTATGTGCACCCCTATAAATATCTGTACACCCCAACCATCGGTGTGCAGTTGGAGGGAAAACTTCCCCCACTGTACCCAGCGCTGTTTTGCTCATACTTTACCACATTAATTAATAAATTGATTGCTGCTTGAATATTGGCCTAGTCAAGCTTCATATTTATAACAGGCCGGAAAAAGGCTGAGTTGGTGCCAGATAAGGGGGTGCAGGGGGGTCTCAGTGCCGGGCAAAGGGGGAAAAGGGCGTCTCGGCTCTCAGGAATGGGGGTGCAGGGGGTCTCAGGGTCACAAAAATGGGAGAGCAGGGACTGGGAGAGGCAGAAGGGAGTTCCAGGGGGGCCTCGAGCCCAGGAAAGGGGAGTCCAGGGTTTCCCAATAAAGGAGGGAAACAGGGTGGGGACACCCGGGCTGTTCAGGAAGGGGGAGATCAGGGGGTCTCTGGTTTTGCAGAAAGGTGGGGCTGGGGGCCGGGAAAGGCAGGAATGGGGGTCCAAGGCGTTCCAGGGCGTCCCAGGGTCAGGCACACGGGAAGTCTGGAGGCTGGGAGCCATGGGATGGCCGGGAAAAGGGGAGCAGGGGCTCCTGATGCCCGGAAATGGGGGATTCAGGGGGGTCCCTGTGCAGGATAAGGGGAGCAGGGGGGTCCCGGTGCCGGCAATGGCAGCTCAGGGTCCCGGTGCCGGGGGTCCCGCTCCCCCCTGGCCCCCCAGGAGCGCCCCCAGCCCCAGCGCTGGAGCCATCGCGCTGCTCCCACTCACTGCCAGTGTGATCCCAGTAGAGCTCAGGCAGCCAGGAGCTGCTCCCAGGATGATCCCAGTACAGCCCAGTCACTGCCAGGGATCCCACTCCGGGCATGCCCCGGCCCCGCTCTGCCTTCCGACCTGTCCCGGCTCCAGCCCCGCTCCTGCCGCGGGCTGCGAGGGCTTCGGGAACCTTCGGGGAGGAGGAGGAGGGAGGGAGGAAGAGGCCGAGCGGCAGCAGGAAGAGCAGGAGAAGGGGACAGAAGGAATCTGGTGCCTCTGGCGCTGCCTGAAGTGGCCGCAGCCCCGGGAGCATCGCCCCCCGTGCCGCAGGTGCCCGGGCAGGGGGAGCTGGGCCCAAATCTGCCGGGGGGTGCCTGGCTTTGGGGTTTTTTGGGGGGATGTTTGGAGCTGGCAGGGCTGCAAAGCCGAGCTGCAGATGGCCCTCGGGGGGACACGGGGGGTCCCCGGGAGGTGTTTTTGGGGGTCCCGGTGTGCGGGGCGGCAGAGCCCCGGCGGGGCCGGGGGGATGCGGGTCCCCCCGCGGTGGGGGTTGGGCTGCCCGGCCGGGCCCTCCGAGCTCCGCCGGGGCCGCGTGGGGACCGCGCGGGAGCGGCGGCAGCGGCGGGGGGACACCGGGTTAGGGGAGCCCCGGGAGAGCCGCGGCTGCCCTGAGCGGGAGCCCAGAGACAGGAGAGCCCCAGAAGGCAAAGCGGGGACCCCGAGAGGGGGGACCCCTGGGATTGCCGGGACCCCGGCAATGGGGCTGCTGGGCTGGAGGGGCCGGATGGCTGGGAAAGGGGTTCGGGGGTGCCGGCAGTGGCTGCTCGCAGTATGAGCCCAGTCCCTCCCAGTATGAGCCTGGTCACTTCCCCTCACTTCCTGCAGGACACCTGTTGCTCCCAGTATGAGCCCAGTCACTCCCAGTCACTCCCCATGATGATGCCATTTGCTCCCAGCAAGGTCCCAGTTGCTCCCAGTTCCTCCCGCTTTCATCCAGTGTGTTCCAAATTCTCCCAGTTGTTCCTAGCATAGTCCTAGGCACTCCCAGTATGATTCCAGTCTCCCCCAGCAGGTCCGCATTCACTCCCCCTTGCCCCCAGTGTGTTCCCAGTTCCCCCAGCTCATTCCCACTTGCTCCCAGTCTGGTCCCAGTCACCTCCTGTATGGTCTCAGACACTCCCAGTATATCCCAGGTGCCCTGCACATGCTCGTAGTCATTGCCAGGCACTCCCAGTTATCTCAGCGTAGTTCACTTGCCCCCAGTTTTCTCCCAGTTGCTCCCAGTTCCTCTAATGATGTCCCCAGTTGGCTCCCAGCATGGGCCTGGTAGCTCCCAGTAACCCCCAGTCAGGGTCCAGTCACACCCACTGTAATCCCAGTCTGATTGTAGCCACTCCCAGTATGATCCCAGTCGCTTGCAGTCTAATCTCAGGTTCTCCCAGTCACTCCCAGTGTGATGGCAGTGCTCCCAGTGTGCTCCCTGTCTCTCCCTGTCAATGCCAGCATGATCCCAGTAGCCTCCAGTATGATCCCCGTGACTCCCCCTCTCTCCCAGTATATCCCAGTCCCTCCCAGCATGCTCCCACTGCCTCCCAGTTGCTTTCAGCACAATTTCAGCTGCTTACAGCCAGTCCCAGTCAATCCCAGCATGATTCCAGTCACCATCAGCGTGATCCCAGTCTAACCCAGCATGGTCCCAGCTGCTACCACTGTGATCCCAGTTGCACTCAGTTGCCCCTGGAATAGTCCCAGTCCCTCTCAGCAGGGTCCCAGTCATGCCCAGTTGCCCCCAGCATAGACTCAGTTGGCCCAATCGTGCTCCCAGGTCTCCCCAGCATGATCCTACCTGTTCCCAGTGTGGTTCCAGTCCCTCTATCTACGGTTACAGACACTCCCAGTATATCCCAGTTGCCCCAGGAAAGTTCTAGTTACATCAGAATGATCCCAGTTTTTCCCAGTCACCTCCAGCATGATCCCAGTTGATCCCAGTATAAGCCCAGTTGTTTCCAGTCACCCCCAGCATGCAGCCAGTCACTCCCAGTTGTTCCCAGTTGGGTTTTTGGGGGATGTTTGGAGAATGCAGCAGTCCAAGGCTGAGCGGGAAAGGCCCCTTGGGGGGACATTGGGGGTGCCGGTGGCGGCTGCCGGCAGAGGCAGCCTGGAGGAGCAGAGCCCTGTGTCCCCCAGGAGCCCAAAGTGGGGAGCCCAGAGAGGGGGGAGCGGCGCCATTGGCGGGAGACTCAAGAGCCCGGAGAGGGACGGGGGGGACTCCTTGGAGCCCCTGCAGCCCAAAGCAGAGAGTGAGGGGAGAAGGGAGCCCAAAAGGGAGCCCAAAAAGCCCCGGCATCCCTGCATGGGGAGAGCAGAGAGGGGGGAGCTTTTGGGATTGCTGGGACTGCCAGCAGCCTGGGGAGGGCGGGCACCCAGGAGAAGGGGGACCCCCAATCCAAGCGTGACCCCAGCAGCTGGGACAGGGGGAACCCTGAACACCAGAGGGGAGGGAGCAGGGCCAGGGAACTCCTGGGAGGCTTTTCCAGGGCTGAATCTTGGTGTTTAATAAAAGTCTTGGGAGGTTTTATTGGCCCCACATGCCTCGTGATCTCTAGAGCTGGACATGGGCAGAGGGACCTTCAAACTCACCATGCTCATCCCTTGTTTTCCCCAAAGCAGGATTTCCCATTACCAAGCCCTGGGAGGCTGTGAGGAAGAGGAAGATGCCCCGGAACACGCAGGCAGGTGAGGAGGAAGTCAGTGCCCCTTTGCCCCTGTGTCCTGCTCCATCTCCCAGCCCAGCACGGCCCCGGCTGCAGCACAGCCCCTGTGCCGGGGACGCCCTGGGGCATCTCCTTGCCCTTGCCTGTGGCGCGGAGGCAAATGCCATCCTCTGCTTGTCCTTCCTCCCCCAGAGCAGGAGCTGAGGCTGGAGAGCAGGGAGGACAAATCCCCGGGGCAGAAGCTCGTGGCAGAGGCCGTTTGGAGCGGCTCCACGGCGCAGGAAGGCAACGGGGAGGAAAAGGCCCGGAGATGCCGCACGAGGAGGGGCTGCAAAGGCAGATGGCGGCGATCTGAGGGGGAAAGACCCAGCCTGGGCCGGGAAGGCGGCCGGAGATGGAGCCAGAGCTCGGAGCTGGTGCTCCCTGAGCAGCCCCATGATGGGGAGAAGCCCCACACGTGCGTGGAGTGTGGGAAGAGCTTCAGGTGGAACTCCAAGCTGATCGAGCACCAGAGGACCCACACTGGGGAACGGCCCTACGAGTGTGATCAGTGCAGGAAGAGGTTTAAGACCAGCTCTGATCTCCTGGTGCACCAGCGCACGCACACAGAGGAGAGGCCCTTCCGCTGCCCCGACTGCGGGCAGGGCTTCAGGCACAACGCCCATCTTGTCAGGCACCGGCGCATCCACACTGGGGAGAGGCCCCACGAGTGTGGGGAGTGTGGGAAGAGCTTCAGCCAGCATTCCCACCTGATTGTCCACCAGATGATCCACACTGGGGAGAGGCCCTACGAGTGTGATCAGTGCAGGAAGAGGTTTCGGATCAGCTCCAGTCTCCTCCGGCACTATTGGATTCACACAGAGGAGAGGCCCTTCTGCTGCCCCGACTGCGGGAAGGGATTCAGGCACAACTCCACCCTCATCACCCACCGGCACATCCACACTGGGGAGAGGCCCTACGAGTGTCCCCAGTGTGGGAAGAGCTTCTCCAGGAGCTCTCACTTGACCCAACACCAACGGAGGCACCGGTAAGGGAAGCCCTTACTGATTTCTGTCCCGTTCATTCTCAGTCAGCTGTTTGCAGAGTGCCTCTTTCTCAGATGATTAAATTCCTATAAAAGTCCCATTTTTTAAATCATCCAACCCAAACAATCCAAAACCAATATCCAAGTAAAACCACCCACCCGCAATTAAAGTTTTAAAAGTAATTTTAATTGGTTTGGAGTACTCAAGGGTGTTGTTAAAGTTTAATTGTTTGGTTAAAATGTATGAGAAATTATGATGGTGTTTGGTTTTGTGTTTGGTGTATTTGTAATAGGAATTGTTTTAGTAAGGTGTGTTAGATTGTATGTTAGTTGTTTTAGATATTTTCTATCTAAAGTAGATTAATATTGAATTAAAACTTTCAAAAGGTATTTCTTGGTATATTATGTGTTTATTTATATGTATTGGTAATGTTACAGTAGTAGTTGTTGTTTTGGCTTGAATAATTATTGGAGTATTGTAAGGAAAAGTTGAAATTATTATATTTCATTTTTATTTTAATTTATTTCATGTTGTGTAATTTATTGATTTATAATTTTATTGTAATTTGTTGAGAGGATAGGAAGGAAGTTCAAGGGCCGGAGCATTTTTTCCTGGCTGGGAACTGGAATTCCAGACCATGGGAGTGTGTGCAGGACCACGCAGACTGGGCTCAAACATGGGCTGGGATCAAACATGGGCTGAGATCAAACATGGACTGGGATCAAACATGGTCTGGGATCAAACATGGGCTGAGATTCTGTGGATTTGGACTGCACAGACTGGGACCATCTGGATCAGGACCACACAGCCTGGGATCAACTGGGCTGGGATCAAACATGGGCTGGGAGCACATGGGATGGGACCGAACAGATCAGGATGACACAGACTGGGATAAACTGGGCTGGGATTGTATGGACTGGGATGGCACGGGCTGGGATGGCACGGGCTGGGAAAAAGCACTGGCTGCCCTTGGCTCCTTTGGCTCCCATCCAGGGCTAAAGGCGGCCCCACCAAGCTGGCTGGATCCTGTTTGGGGGTCCCATCGCCTCTTTTCCCGCGCTCTGCCGCCCCTTCCCCATCGTTGTCCCAGTCCCCAGTCCCCTCCCCCGTGCTCGGTTTTGGGGGTTCCAGGCCCCTCCTGCTCCGTTTGGGGGTCCCGACGGCCCCTTGGTTTAATTTGGGGCCCCCGGCGCCCTTCTCAGCGCGCCCCCCGCTGCCCCCGCGGCCGGGGGGGCTCCCAGCGGCACCAGTGCCCCCAGTGCGGCCCCAGCTGCCCCCCGCCCGCCCCATGCCCATGGCCAGGGTCACCTCCCCCCTGCCCAAATTCCGCTGGCGGGGAGCGCGGGGCGCTGCGGGCCCGCCCGGACACTGATGAGTCAGAGCCGCGCCGGGCGCTGATTGCCTGGAAATCAATTGGCTGTGACTCCATTCCTCTGCTGCTCTGAGTGCCAGGGCTTGGATGAGGGAAATGGTGGGGATGTGTTTCAGGAATGCAAAGGGCCAAGGCCTGAGCCCCAGCCCCTGGCCAGGCAGATGCTGTCCCTCCCTCCTGGCTCAGGGCTCTTCCCGGGATGGGCACTGGCATGTGGGGCTGGGCAATGCCAAGGGCAGGACCATGGGGTGGCCCCTGCCAGGCTGCTGAGCAGGGCCAAGGAGGCACTGAGGCCCCAGGGCTGCAAGGGTCACTTGTCCCCTCGTGGCCTCAGGCCCAGGGCCAGCAGCCGTGGCCAAAGTGCTGCAGGAGTTGGCTCTGCCAGGGCCCTGCAGCTGCTGCCCATCCCTGTGCCCTGTGCAGCCCAGGCTGTCCCACGGTGTCCCTGCCCTGGCCTCTGTCCCTGCAGGCTGTCGTCACCCCCTGGCTGCCCCACCTCGCCGGCCCCTTCCTCTGCTGACAGCTCTGCCTCCTGCTGCCTCTGCCTGCCCACACAAAGCCTTGGGCTGCTCCAGGCTCCTTCTGGGCACGTGTTGCACCCCAGCCCTGCCCTGGCAAGGAAATTCCTTTCTCCTGGGGCCCAGTCTGGGCCTCCCCAGCAGCACTTGGCATTAACTCTTTCTCTCTCTGGCTGTTTTCCACTATGTCCAAAGGATCCCCCATCTCTGAAATCACTCTTTAAACACTCTCATGGGTCTCCTCCACTGTCCTCAGCCTCCACCCCACTGAGCACAGAGCTCCTTTGTCCCTATACATGCTCATGTGCCCAAGGCCTCCAAACACCACCTTGGGAGATCTCTGGGCCCTCTCCAAGGTGTTTCCAAGTGAAAACATTCAGCCCCTAGTCTAAGGAAATCGCCAGAGGACAGGTGTAGCAGGTGCAGGCCCTGCAAACCCGCCTTGGCGTTCAGAGGCCTAGGACAGGCAAAATGCTGAGTCATGATGACTGAACCTTAGGAGCCCCTCTCTCCCGCTCTCGGACCCTTGCTTATCTCTCTGTAAGGCTATAGGTCACTTTCCTTTAACCCTTACCATTGGACAATTCCCAATCCTCCTTTGCCCTATGTAGGGTTTCCAGCCCCGGATTGGGGTGACCCCAAAAGATGGAAAAGTCCCTCCTCCAACCTGTGCCTTCGAAGAAAGACTCAGTAGTCCTCTGTTGTCTGTTCTCAAGGCTGTTTATTGTTGGTTATTTAAAAGATTCTTCTCCTGAACTGCTGTGGCCCGTTCAGCAGCTCAGACAAAGGCACACTGCCCTCCCAGGGGGCTGGTGCCATCTTTTATATCATATATTACGTACTACATGTTTATACTTTCTCCCCAATGCCTACTATCTATATTGAATGGTGACTTTCTACTCTAAACCAATCTGTGAGTGCCAACATCACCAAAAACATGGAGGTTAGGAAGGAGAAAGAAAGAGGACAGGGCACACCCAAATCCCTCCATCTTAGAACCCCTGACCCCCAGGTACAAAACTTGGACCCCTGCGTACAAGGCTTAAAACCCCCCTGTACAGCACTCAGAAATCCTTCCTTTCACTTCGTGACTACTTCTACTATGCTATCTAAACTTTTGTGTGTGGCTTGTAATTCTTCATACAGAGTTAGTAATTTGCTCCATGGGCTAAGATCAAAACCCCACGTGTGTCTTTGGCTGCATGCCAGGGTCTCAGAGCCCCCTGCCAGTGGCTCTGGCCATCCAGGGCACCCAGAGGGATGTTCTGGATTCCGACATCTCCCCCTTCTCTTTGCACCAAAACCACATTTTTGGCAGCCTTATTCATGGCCTGCCACACGCACTGAAGAATGCATGGCTGAATGAGCAGAAGAATTACAAGCCCTATCAAAATGTAAAAGCTATCATCTAACAATTTTTCTACAATATATCTGATTCCCACACCCATGCAGAAACCCAAAGTCTGCAATCTTCTGTGGACTGGTGAAGCAGGTTTGGAATCTCTGTGCAGTCCACATCTGTGTGTCTTCTTCTTCACGTGTCGAGTGCTCAGCGTTTTCTTGCACTTGATACAGTTTTCTTCACTGAAATCCACCTGGACTTTGTACCTGTTAAAACACAAACAAATCCACGTCCCCACAGGGACTGGAGAATCTTAACAAAATCCCAGAGATGAAGAATGCGTCTTGATGTGAAAATGAAACCTTGATCTGTTCTGTTTTGCAGAATTGCATAGAGAAATGCAATACAACAGTAATTAGAAATCAACCAAATAACACAGACTATGAATAGCACATGTGAAATCACACAATTATCTAGCACTACAACATTGGACTGTCATCCCAGAGTCTGCGACAGCTGATGAACCTTAAAACAACAGAAGATTGAAGAAATCATGTCTGGATTCATGTTTCTCCAAGCTCCCTTTGAAAACAAGCTCAGCTGTCATATATGGTCAAATTGCCAAGTCAAAAGGACTTGAATACTCTTTGATGCAGAAAACTTCTGGGTTGATTGTCAATCACTCCATCCAAGTAGAGCTAGAGCTTGGCCACAGCCCGAACTCTAATTGGTGAGTATCATTTAACACATTCTAAAACAATACTCTTAAAAACAACAGTTATGAATAAGAAACCTTAGGATTAGAAATCATTCACACCATGAAATAACATGATAGGGATTCTTCAAACACAACAAATCTCTTCTTCAGAGATCTGAATTTTGTCACAGTCAGGATTGTGACCCTGGATCTGGACACTGAGAGTGGAAGAAGTGCAGCTGAATGAAAGACTGATTACCGAATACAAAATTGAAATCCAAAAAACCAAGAACTTAATGTTACAACTGAATTCTCTGCTGAAGTACTTCTGAAGAAAACCATGAGACTGGCAATCTGGATAGAAAAACCCAAAAACATGAGTAGTTAAGAAATCAAAAGACAGGATCCTGAAGAGACACGTGTCTTGCAGATGATCACAAAAGAGGTAAAAGATGATCACACAAAGACATGAAAGCCGGCTGTAAATACTACAACAATACCTTAATAATAATTCTTATCACAAAAATCTTTTTAAAGCATTCATATAACATCAATAACTATCATTATTTATCATTATTACTTATAAAAATTGAAAACAACAAAGGTTACAAACTTAATACCAACAATCCCTAAAACTCTGAACCATTGGGAAATCAGCTGATGACGCCACAGACCCTTTACATGATGTTTTGTCTCCCTAGGAAGCATTTTTTACAGTAGAAAAGTAATAAAAACCCAAGAAATGACTGATATGAAAAGACCCGTTTAGAAATTCAACTCTTATAAAACTTTGTTCGACTGGAACATGGAGCTCTGTACTTGTGGCATTGTCGATGTGTTCTGCATCTGAATCATGGTCCTCTGGCAAATGCTGTTGCCATCACTTCTGTGGAACCTGCCTGTGGAAGAACTGAATTACCCCACATAACATCTGCTGCATTTTTTCTGGAGTTGACCCTGTTGAAAAACTGGATAAAGCACAGTGAAAATTCTCAGAAGTTTCTCATCCTGCCCTTGGAAAAGTTTCCAGACCTGTTTTCCCCAAAAACCTGCCTGGAGTTCTGGCTGCTGAGGTTGCCTAGCAACTCTGACAGAGCGCTGCCTTGAAGGACATCTCCGCCCTGACCACGGCCCGTCTCTGTCTGTGCCTGCTCTGCTGTCCACCGGGATCCGCCTCCCCTGGCCCCGTGCCAACGTCCACAACCCGAGTGCGCGATTCCTGTCCCGTCTGTGCCCGTTTCGTGTCTGCAACATGCGAGCTGCCCCTCCCCGACCAGGTAGGGTTTCGCTCCACCGACACGCGCACTGGCGCTGCCGCTCCTGGACGAACATCATCCGCGGTTCTGTGCTCTGTCTCAGTTCGGCTGCCCTGCCAGCGCCGCCGCTGCAGTGTGGGAGCGGTCCCCCTCTGCCTGCTGGGCAGCCGTCTCCACGGCCGCGTGGGGTCTCACCATGGAGCGTGCCACGGCACCCTGGGAACGTGCAATCGCCGCGCTCGTGCTTCCCGCCGCCGCTGCCTCTCCTGCCGCCGGCACCGCGCATGCGCGCACCGCTGCCGCCGCCGCCGCCGCTGTGGCTGCCGCTGCCGCGCCTGTCCCCGCTGCCTCTGCGGCCCCCCTGCCAGCCTCCACAACCCCCACGGCCGCCTGTGCGGGCCCCCCGGGCTGCCGGCTGACCGGTGCCACCTTGGCATGGGTTCTGTGCCAGCCGCCGAAAAGCGGCTCCTTCTCCGGTCCTGCGATTTTCTCTGCCCCCCATCCTGCCGTCGCCTCTGTGGTGACACTTCGCATTGGTCTCTGCGATTCTGGGGAACAAGCCACAAAGAAGGCAAAATCCCAGTCTTCCAAGCCGCGCTTTCCTGCGACTGGAAGAGGTGTGCCTGGTGACCCTGTAGGTACTGAAGGTGATAACGATCCCCCCCCACCTTTTGGTGAGAGTCAGTTCTGTTCCTCCTAATTTCATAACAGTAAACCCCGTCTGCGGATGGCTAGACAATTCCCTCTCTTGCGGATGGCAAGGAGGCATCCCCCCCCACCCCGACTGGTGGGAGTCATTTCTACTGCCTGCTGATAAAAGGTACCCCCGCGTCACTCCGCGAAATTTCCTCCAGCATTACTCTCTCTGGAACCAAAAGTTTCAAGGCCTTGTTTTCTTTCCCTGTTGCTAAATGATAAAGATGTCCATTAATCTCCCTGAGTTGTTCCTGGGAATAAGCTTTCCCCATGTTCTTAGTTTTGACTGTTCTCACCAAGAGCTGAATCAACGCAAGGTCGGTCCGGAGATGGTCCTGGTCCCTGTCCAGCAGTTTTTCAGGCGAGGAATTCCAGACGTGCATTTCTGGTTTTCTTCCTCTCCGGGCTGCTCTCGAGGCGATTTTGTCTCGGTGATGTTTTTGTTTCGGGCTCTCTGCTCTCTCTCTCTGGAACTTCGGAGTGTGCCTTCTTCCCAGATTGGGTTTGGAGGTCGTCTGATGGTTTTATATCTTTGTCTCAGTCGTGCCGACCCAGGGACGCCAGATGTGGGGCTTCACCCCCGGATTGGGATGACCCCGAAAGATGGAAAAGTCCCTCCTCCAACCCGTGCCTTCGAAGAAAGACTCAGTAGTCTTCTGTTGTCTGTTCTCAAGGTAGTTTATTGTTGGTTATCTACAAGATTCTTCTCCTGAACTGCTGTGGCCCGTTCAGCAGGTCAGACAAAGGCACACTGCCCTCCCAGGGGGCTGGTGCCAACTTTTATATCATATATTACGTACTACATGTTTATACTTTTTCTCCAATACCTACTATCTATATTGAATGGTGACTTTCTACTCTAAACCAATCTGTGAGTGCCAACATCACCAAAGACATGGAGGTTAGGAAGGAGAAAGAAAAAGGACAGGGCACACCCAAGTCCCTCCATCTTAGATCTCCTGAACCCCATGTACAAAACTTGGACCCCTGCGTACAAGGCATAAAACCCCCCTGTACAGCACTCAGAAATCCTACCCTTTACTTCGTGACTACTTCTACTACAATAACTAAAATTTTGTGACTTCTTGTTCTTCCTGTAAAGTTGGTAAACTGTTCCATGGGTCAGATTCAAAGCCACAGGGGTCTCTGGCGGCATGCCAGGGTCTCAGATGCTTTTGACCTGGGTCTGGAACGTCCGAGAATGTCTGTGGGACATTCTGAGTTCCGACACTGTGACATCACAATGTGCGTTGTGACATAGAGTATGATATCACAGAGCAGCTGTGTGATGTCACAGAGAAGGCTGTGATGTCGCAGACAAGGCTGGCACATCACAGGGTGGCTGTGTGACATCACAAAGCTGCTCTGTGACATCACATAGCAGCTGAATGACATCACATGGAGGCTGTGTGACATAACAGAGTGGTTGTGTGACATCACAGGAGTTTGTATGAAATCACAGGTAGCCTCTGACATCACAGGTGGCTGTGTGACATCACAGGGGCTGTGTGACATCACAGGGGCTGTGTGAGGTCACTGGGGAGGTCACTCCACCCTGGCTGCCCCTCACAGCTCCCCCAGAGCAGTCCAACGCTGCTCGTGCACAGCGGGGTCCCCTGTCCCCCCGGGTCCCCTCGCAGCCTCCCCCAGAGGATGTTCCACGAGATCGACCCCAGAGCCTGACACGGGGACGGGGGGCTGGGACAGGGGGACAGGGACCCCCCGGCAGCGTCCCCGTGTCCCCCAGGGCCAGAGCCTGGGCCAGGGCTCCTTCACCCTGTTACCAATGAGGGCTGGAGAGCGATTAAAAAATCCCCAGCAAGGGATCAGCAAAAACCAGATTTCATATTAAGCGCCAGCACGACCAAGTTCCTTGTCAAGAGTCCCTCTGCTCCTGACTGGACACTTCAGGCACACCAAGGAAACAAAGCAGCAACAAAACCAAACAAAATCCAGGCAATCCAACCAGAAATGAACCCAGAACTGCCCCTCTGTGTGTGTGTGTGTGTGTGTGTGTGTGACATAAGGACGGTGAGGGCAAGGATAAAAGGAATACGGCCCAAAAGCTTAACAGAGCTCAAACTTAACAGGACTTAACTTATACCTTGACCTGAACTGATCCTTCACAGTTTAGCAAAAGAACTGCATTTAACAGGATTTAACCTAACTTACAACCTACAACTCAATGATCTAACAGTGGAATAACACTTAACACTATTCAACTTAGCTTATCACTTCTATTAAACTGAACAATTTAGCAAGAGAACAACTCTTAGCAGCATTTAACTTAGCGTGGACCTCCTGACTTACCTACAGGCCTGACTGACTCAGCTCTGCAAGGCACTCAAGCCCCTCCGAGAGCAGCGTTTCTGCCACATTTGCCCAGCACAGGCACTCGTGTGTGCACACAGACACACAGAGTCAGTGCACGGCAGGGAAATGCTCCCTGTGGAGGCTTTGGCATCTCCCCAGGGGGCGAAGGCTTGAGCCTGGAGGAGTGGGGGGATCGGCCCAGGCTCCCTCGTTGTTCGGGGATGCCCGAGTGCAGCAAACGGGAGAGTTCCCGGCTGGGAGAGGCCCCACTCCGAGGGAGTCGCTGGCCCGGGAGAGCTCCCAGGGGCTCCTTTTGGAGCTGTTTGCAGGGCCCCAGGAGAGGGGCTTCAGTGCCAGCAATGGTTCATCCTGGCTGCACTCGGCATCAGCAGCTTTCTTTGGCAGTGGGAGAACAGGGACTTTGTGCCACCGAGGGACCAAAACCAGTTCCCAGGGCTGCTCCTAGAGAAACCAGGAGCTGGCTGGGCAGCAGCAGTGCCTGGGGCAGACAGTGTTTGTGATGAGCTGCAGAGGAGCTGAGCCCAGGGCCTGATGGCCGAGGCCGAGCCCCAAGGAGCATTTCTCAGCTGGCAGGGCGGCCTGAGAAGGGGAGGGGGGAATGCAGCAGCACAGGGCCATGGAACCAAGGGAGCACTGTGACACTGCGGGGCCCTGTGAGACCAAGGGAGCACTGTGACACTGTGGGGCCCTGTGAGACCAAGGGAGCATTGTGACACTGCGGGGTCTCATGGAATCATGGAGAGCACTGGGACATTGCTGGGCCTCATGGAACCAAGGGCACTGTACTGACGCTGTGTGGCTCCATAGAATGTAGGGATCATTGTGACACTGAGAGGCCCCATCAAGTCAAGGGTCCATTGTGACACTGCGGGGCCTCGTGGAACTGTGGAGACCATGATGGCACTTTGGGGTGTCATGGGCCCAAGGGGGTATTGTGACACTGTGGGACCCCATGGTGCCAAAGGTCCATTGTGACATTGCAAGGCCTGATGGAACCATGGAGAGACCATTAGGACACTTCACAGCCTCATGGAACAACCAAGGGACCATTGGGACACTGCGAGGCACCATGGAACCAAGGGGATCCTTGTGGCACCTCTAGAGCCCATGGAACCAAGGGGATCCTTGTGGCACCTCAGGGCCTCATGGCAGCAAGGGACCATTGGGACACTGTCGGGCCCCATGGAGCCCAGGGAAGATGGACCAGGTCTGGCTGGCTTGGCCTCCCAGGGGCCACCTGACAGGTCTGGCTGATCTTGGGATGTCAAGGGCTGCCTCTCATCAGCTCCTGCAGCACTGCAGCTCCGTGCTTTCCTTGCTATGGGAAAGAACCATCCCTCCTTTCATACGGTCATTGCCAAAATTGATAGTCTGCCTGAAAAATTTCCTCTATGTGAGGGTATCTCTCACAAAAAACCTGCCAGCTCTGGCTGGCCTTGGCCTCTGGTGGTTACCTCATCTGCCCCTGAAACAGTGGGGCTCTGTCCCTTCCTTCCTATGGAAAAGCACTGGCCTTCTTGTCCAGTGACCATGGCTAAAATTAGAACTGGCCTCCCAAATTCAGTCTATCCAAGGATTGCTCCCAGACAAAAGTAGCCAGGACAGGCAGCTTGGGCTGGCCCTGTCTAATGCCGCCAGCTGGGCTACGGGGTGTTCCCAGGAGCTGCACTAAAGCCGGATAGCTCAGCTCTAAGGAGAGCCAGTCTGCCTGAGCTCTAGCAGCGCCTCCAGCCTGCGCCTTAGCAAGCCTTCAGTGATATTCAGCTTTAGTGATTTTCAGCTCGTGAGTGATTTCAGCTCTTGGGCTTGCTGGGCTCGGCTGGGGCATGCAGCAGGCATTGGGTAGACGTGGGAAAAGAGAGGAGAGCTCTGTATGAGGCTCCGAGCAGATGTCTTTATTGGTCTTCTTTGTAGCTCTTCCACGAAGGGTCTCGAAGGTCTCAGGGACAGCGGCTCTAGTGAGCCGTGCAGAAACAGGGGTTTATATAGGGCAAAGGAGGATTGAGAATTGTCCAATGGTAAGGGTTAAAGGAAAGTGACCTATAGCCTTACAGAGAGATAAGCAAGGGTCCGAGAGCGGGAGAGAGGGGCTCCTAAGGTTCAGTCCTCACGACTCAGCATTTTGCCTGTCCTAGGCCTCTGAACGCCAAGGCGGGTTTGCAGGGCCTGCGCCTGCTACACCTGTCCTCTGGAGATTTCCTTAGACTAGGGGCTGAATGTTTTCATTTGGAAACACTTTGGAGACGGCCCAGAGATCTCCCAAGGTGGTGTTTGGAGGCCTTGGGCACATGAGCATGTATAGGGACAAAGGAGCTCTGTGCTCAGTGGGGTGGAGGCTGAGGACAGTGGAGGAGACCCATGAGAGTGTTTAAAGAGCCATTTCAGAGATGGGGGATCCTTTGGACATAGTGGAAAACAGCCAGAGAGAGAAAGAGTTAATGCCAAGTGCCGCTGGGGAGGCCCAGACTGGGCCCCAGGAGAAAGGAATTTCCCTGCCAGGGCAGGGCTGGGGTGCAACACGTGCCCAGAAGGAGCCTGGAGCAGCCCAAGGCTTTGTGTGGGCAGGCAGAGGCAGCAGGAGGCAGAGCTGTCAGCAGAGGAAGGGGCCGGCAAGGTGGGGCAGCCGGGGGGTGACGACAGCCTGCAGGGACAGAGGCCAGGGCAGGGACACCGTGGCACAGCCTGGGCTGCACAGGGCACAGGGATGGGCAGCAGCTGCAGGGCCCTGGCAGAGCCAACTCCTGCAGCACTTTGGCCACGGCTGCTGGCCCTGGGCCGGAGGCCACGAGGGGACAAGTGACCCCTGCAGCCTTGGGGCCTCAGTGCCTCCTTGGCCATGCTCAGCAGCCTGGCAGGGGCCGCCCCACGGTCCTGCCCTTGGCATTGCCCATCCCCACATGCCAGTGCCCATCCCGGGAAGAGCCCTGAGCCAGGAGGGAGGGACAGGATCTGCCTGGCCAGGGGCTGGGGCTCAGGCCTTGGCCCTTTGCATTCCTGAAACACATCCCCACCATTTCCCTCATCCAAGCCCTGGCACTCAGAGCAGCAGAGGAATGGAGTCACGGCCAATTGATTTCCAGGCAATCAGCGCCCGGCGCGGCTCTGACTCATCAGTGTCCGGGCGGGCCCGCAGCGCCCCGCGCTCCCCGCCAGCGGAATTTGGGCAGGGGGGAGGTGACCCTGGCCATGGGCATGGGGCGGGCGGGGGCAGCTGGGGCCGCACTGGGGGCACTGGTGCCGCTGGGAGCCCCCCCGGCCGCGGGGGGCGCGCTGAGAAGGGCGCCGGGGGCCCCAAATTAAACCAAGGGGCCGTCGGGACCCCCAAACGGAGCAGGAGGGGCCTGGAACCCCCAAAACCGAGCACGGGGGAGGGGACTGGGCACTGGGACAACGATGGGGAAGGGGCGGCAGAGCGCGGGAAAAGAGGGGATGAGACCCCCAAACAGGATCCAGCCAGCTTGGTGGGGCCGCCTTTAGCCCTGGCTGGGAGCCAAAGAAGCCAAGGGCAGCCAATGCTTTTTCCCAGCCCGTGCCATCCCAGCCCATGCGATCCCAGGCTCTGCTATCGCAGTCCATGTGGTCCCAACCCATATTTGATCCCATTCCATGTTTGATCCCATTCCATGTTTGATCCCAGCCCATGTTTGAGCCCAGTCTGGGTGGTCCTGCACGCACTCCCAGGGTCTGGAATTGCAGTTCCCAGCCAGGAAAAAATGTTCCTGCCCTTGAACTTCCTTCCTATCCTCTCAACAAATTACAATAAAATTATTAATCAATAAATTACGCATCATGAAATAAGTTATGATAAAAATGAAATATAATAACTTGAAATCTTCCTTACAATACTCCAATAATTATTCAAGCCAAAAAAACTATTACTGTAACATTACCAATACATATAAATAAACACATTATATACCAAGAAATAACTTTTGAAAGTTTTAATTCAATATTAATCTACTTTAGATAAAAAAATATCTAAAACAACTAACAAACAATCTGACACACCTTACTAAAACAATTCCAATTACAAATATGCTAATCAAAAAACCAAACACCATCAAAATTTCTCAAACATTTTAACCAAACAATTAAACTTTAACAACACCCTCGAGTACTCTAAACCAATTAAAATTATTCTCTAAAAATTTATTTGTCGGTGGGTGGTTTTACTTGGATATTGGTTTTGGATTGTTTGTGTTGGATGATGTAAAAAATGGGATTTTTATAAGAATTTAATCATCTGAGAAGGAGGCACTCTGCAAACAGCCGACTCAGAATGAACAGGACAGAAATCAGTAAGGGCTTCCCTTACCGGTGCCTCCGTTGGTGTTGGGTCAAGTGAGAGCTCCTGGAGAAGCTCTTCCCACACTGGGGACACTCGTAGGGCCTCTCCCCAGAGTAGATGCGCCGGTGGGTGATGAGGGTGGAGTTGTGCCTGAATCCCTTCCCACAGTCGGGGCAGCGGAAGGGCCTCTCCTCTGAGTGAATCCAATAGTGCTGGAGGAGATGGGAGCTGATCCGAAACCTCTTCCTGCACTGATCACACTCGTAGGGCCTCTCCCCAGTGTGGATCGTCTGGTGGACAATCAGGTTGGAATGCTGGCTGAAGCTCTTCCCACACTCCCCACACTCAAAGGGCCTCTCCCCAGTGTGGGTCCTCTGGTGCTGGATCAGGCTGGAGCTCCGGCTGAAGCTCTTCCCACACTCCCCACACTCGTGGGGCCTCTCCCCAGTGTGGATGCGCTGGTGCCTGACAAGATGGGCGTTGTGCCTGAAGCCCTGCCCGCAGTCGGGGCAGCGGAAGGGCCTCTCCTCTGTGTGCGTGCGCTGGTGCACCAGGAGATCAGAGCTGGTCTTAAACCTCTTCCTGCACAGATCACACTCGTAGGGCCGTTCCCCAGTGTGGATCCTCTGGTGCCTGATCAGCTAAGAGTTCCGCCTGAAGCCCTTCCCACACTCCACGCACGTGTGGGGCTTCTCCCCATCATGGAGCTGCTCATGGAGCACCAGCTCCGAGCTCTGGCTCCATCTCCGGCCGCCTTCCCGGCCCAGGCTGGGTCTTTCCCCCTCAGATCGCCGCCATCTGCCTTTGCAGCCCCTCCTCGTGCAGCATCTCGGGGCCTTTTCCTCCCCGTTGGTTTCCTGCGCCGTGGAGCCGCTCCAAACGGCCTCTGCCACGAGCTTCTGCCCCGGGGATTTGTCCTCCCTGCTCTCCAGCCTCAGCTCCTGCTCTGGGGGAGGAAGGACAAGCAGAGGATGGCATTTGCCTCCGGGCCACAGGCAAGGGCAAGGAGATGCCCCAGGGCGTCCCCGGCACAGGGGCTGTGCTGCAGCCGGGGCCGTGCTGGGCTGGGAGATGGAGCAGGACACAGGGGCAAAGGGGCACTGACTTCCTCCTCACCTGCCTGCGTGTCCTGGGGCATCTTCCTCTTCCTCACAGCCTCCCAGGGCTTGGCAATGGGAAATCCTGGTTTGGGGAAAACAAGGGATGAGCATGGTGAGTTTGAAGGTCCCTATGCCCAAGTCCAGCTCTACAAGCCACCAGCCATCTGGGCTCCAGAAAAACCTCCCCCACACCAAGATTCAGCCCTGGAAAAGCCTCCGAGGAGTTCCCTGGTCTCTGTACCCTCCCCTCTGGTGTTCAGGGTTCCCCCTGTCCCAGCTGCTGGGGTCACACTTGCATTGGGGGTCCCCCTTCTCCTGGGTGCCCACCCTGCCCAGGCTGCTGGCAGTCCCAGCAATCCCAAAAGCTCCCCCCTCTCTGCTCTCCCCATGCAGGGATGCCGGGGCTTTTTGGGCTCCCTTTTGGGCTCCCTTCTCCCCTCACTCTCTGCTTTGGGCTGCAGGGGCTCCAAGGAGTCCCCCCTGTCCCTCTCCGGGCTCTTGAGGCTCCCGCCAATGGCGCCGCTCCCCCCTCTCTGGGCTCCCCACTTTGGGCTCCTGGGGGACACAGGGCTCTGCTCCTCCAGGCTGCCTCTGCCGGCAGCCGCCACCGGCACCCCCAATGTCCCCCCAAGGGGCCTTTCCCGCTCAGCTTGGACTGCTGCATTCTCCAAACATCCCCCAAAATCCCAACTGGGAACAACTGGGAGTGACTGGCTGCATGCTGGGGGTGACTGGAAACAACTGGGCTTATACTGGGATCAACTGGGATCATGCTGGAGGTGACTGGGATCGTCCTGGCAGTCAGTGCCACTACTCTGAGGCTGACTGGGAGTGCTTGGCAGCAAATGGGATCCTACTGAAACAAACTGGGACTGACTGGGAACATGCTGCAGGGAACTGGGCGACACTGGGAGTGACTGGAACAAAAGGGAGGGTGCAAGAGAGCAACTGGAACCACGTGGAGCACAACTGGTTGATACTGGCAGCGACTGGGAGCACACTGGGCTCACATTTGGATCATACTGGGAGGGACTGGACTGACACTGGGAGGATCTGAGAGTGACTGGGAACACACCCTGCACATCATCCCCCACACTGGGCCTGACTGGGAGCAACTGGGAGCACGCTGGGAGCAAATGGCATCAGACTGGGACTGACTGGCTTGATCCAGGAAGCAACTGGAACCATGCTGGAGGCAGCTGGGACCATACTGGGAGAGACTGGGAGCAACGGGGATTATACTGGGACCACCCTGGGAGGGCTGGCATGTGACTGGGATCAAACTGGAGCTTCCTGGGATCATCCTGGGGTTGAAACCGAGCAACTGGGATCCCACTTTGGGCTACTGGGAGCAGCTGAGAGAAACTGGGATCATGCTGCAAGCAAACTGGAGCAACTGGGAAGGACTGGATGCACACTGGAGGCAACTGGGATATTCTGGGCATGACTGGGGGATCACACTGGGATCACTGACACCTTACTGGGGCCACTGGCAGTGCCTGGAAATGACTGCAGACATGCTGGGGGCAACTGGGATATACTGGGAGTGTCTGTGACCATCCTGGGGGGACTGGAACCTCCCTGGGAACAACTGGGACCATGCTGGGGAGAACTGGGACCACCCTGGGGGCAACTGGGAGTGAGGGGGACCATGCTGGGAGGGACTGGGATCATCTGAGGAGTGACTAGGACTATAGCAGGGGCAACTGGGTTCTACTGGGACCATACTGGGAGGGTCTCTAACCACAGTGGAGTGATGGAACCACACTGGGAACAGCTGGGCCCATGCTGGGAGCAACTGGGATCACAATGGAGGCACTGGGATCAGACTGGGAGGTTCTGGGAGCAACTGGGATTAGACTGCAAGTGACTGGGATCATTCTGGAGTGGCTGCAATCATACTGGGATTACAGTGGATGTGAAAGGAACCTGACTGGGGGTTACTGGGAACTACTGGGCCCATGCTGGGAGGAAAATGTGAACACATTGGGATCAACTGGGATAAGCTTGGAGGTACTGGAACCATGTTGAGAGGACTGAGACCACAACTGGGGAAACTGGGATCACGCTGGAGGCAACTGGGAAAAACTGGGAGCGTCTGAGGCCATACAGATGGTGACTGGGACCAGACTGGGAGTGACTGGGAATGTGCTGGTGGAACCGGGAACACGCTGTGGGCATGTGGGAGTGACTGGGGACCAGCTGGGAGAGACTGGGATCATAGTGGGAGTGACAAGGACTATGTTAGGGGAGGATCGGGAGACCTGGGAACACATGAGATCAAAGCAGGAGGAACTGGGAGCAACTGGGACCTTGCTGGGAGCAAATGGCATCATCACAGGGAATGACTGGGCTCATCTTGGGTGTGCCGAGGAAACTGGGGCACACGGGGGGGCCAACTGGGCTCATACTGGAAGCAGCCACTGCCGGCCCCGGGACCCCCAAAAACACCTCCCGGGGACCCCCCGTGTCCCCCCGAGGGCCATCTGCGGCTCGGCTTTGCAGCCCTGCCAGCTCCAAACATCCCCCCCAAAAAACCCCAAAGCCAGGCACCCCCCGGCAGATTTGGGCCCAGCTCCCCCTGCCCGGGCACCTGCGGCACGGGGGGCGATGCTCCCGGGGCTGCGGCCACTTCAGGCAGCGCCAGAGGCACCAGATTCCTTCTGTCCCCTTCTCCTGCTCTTCCTGCTGCCGCTCGGCCTCTTCCTCCCTCCCTCCTCCTCCTCCCCGTTCCCCAAGGCCCAACCCTGAGGGGAAAGGGGGCAAGGAAAGGGCGGGAACCGTGAGGGGAAAGGGCCGGGGCCAAGGGGACGCGCGGCTCCAAAAGGGCCCGGGTTGGCTCTAAATCACCCAAAAGGGCCTCAAATGCAGCTGAAATTAGCCAGCTGTGGCCGAACATCAGCCAAAGAGGATTTAAATTATCCAAAGGGGTCTAATACCCAACCAAAGGGGCCTAGAATTGCCCAAACTGGTTTACACCTCCCTCAAAATGGCCTAAAATCACCCTTAAATCTCCAAAATGCACCTAAAATCCACGCTGCACGTACCTGCTTCAGCCTCAAATCTCCCGAATGAGCCTCAAATTCATCCGGCTTTGTCAGAAATCACCTAAGTTGACCTAAAATCACCCACACGTGCCTGAAACCAACACAAGAGGGCCTAAAGTCAACCTAAATGACTTCGTTTGGTGTAAAGTTACCCAAAGAAGCAAAAAATCTACTCAAATGAGCCCAAAATCACCAAAACCAGAGACCTAAAATCACTCACCCAGGATTAAATTCACTCACATGGGTGTAAAATCATCCAAAGGGATCCCAAATCCCGCCTCAACCCCACCAGATTGGGCCGAAATTCAGCCAAAGGGGCCTCAAATGCCCCCGCACAGGCTGGGGATCCCTGGCGGCAGCTGAAGCCCAGCCTAAAGCTGCCCCGCCCGGCCCAAAACGCCCCCGAGGGGCCGAGCCCGAGGCCGAGCCCGGCAGCGGCTCCGCGCTCGCTCCGGGCCCTCCGCGCTCGCTCCGGGCAGTTTTGGCCGCGGCCCCGGACGGGCCCGGGCGGGACTGGGAGGGAGCAGGGAGGGCTCGGCAGGGCTCGGCCATTTGGGGCTCGCTTGGCCTCGGGCCGTTGTGCTGGGAGTTGAGGGGCAGTCGCTGTGGGCTGTGCACACAATGATTGCCTTTGGGGCAGCTGGGCAATTTCGGGGGGTTGTGGATTCTGGGGGGTTCTATCGGTGCTTTGAGGGGGGGTGTTTTTCTGGGAGAGTTTGGCGGTTTATTAATTTTTTTGGTGTCTTTTTTAAATTCGGGGGGTTTTACTGGGATTTTGGGGGATTTTGTGGGGTTGTCTGGAATTTTTGGGTGGTTTTATTGGAATTTCTGGGGGATTTTGGGAGCCTTACTGGAATTTTGCAGGTGTTTAGATGGATTCTTTTGAGGTCTAGGTTGTTTGAGGAATTTTGGGGCTTTTTTTTGTGGAATTTTTTGGGTTTTGTGGGTGTTGCCAGGATTCTTTGGGTCTTGGGAGGATTTGTGGAGCTTCTGGGGGCTTTGGGGACATTTATGGGGGATTTGTGAGATTTAATTGGGATTTTGGAGAGTTTGTTGGGATTTCAAGAGATTTTGTGGGCTTTTATTGGGATTCTAGGATGTCCTAATGGGATTCTGTGAGATTTAATTGGGATTTCATGGGTTTTATTTGACTTTTGGGGCTTTTAAGGAGATCTTGGGGCCTCTCAGCCTTCCCTATACCCAGGTATAAACCCAAAGCCTCCCCCCAAAATTCCACTAAAACCCCACAAATCCCCTAAGCATCCCAATGAAACCCTCCAAAACCCCAGAGAATCCCACAAAATCCCAGTGGAACTCACCAAAATTTAAAAAGAACTCCCAAAAATTTCAATGAATCCCCCCTCAAAAAAAACCAAAAAAACAAACAAAAAACAACCCCAATAAAATCGCCAAAAAACCAAAACGCCCCAAATTAACAAAAGTCCCCAAAATTCTGTAACCCCCCCAAAAAACCCAATAAATCTCTCCAAACACCCCAATAGTTCCCCCTAAACTCCAAACAAAATTCTCCAAAGCCCAAAAAAGCCGCCCCAGAATCCCCAAAAACCCACCCCAAACCCCAGAATCCCCCCACACTCCCTGGGGCCGTCCTGGCTCAGGGGCACCGGCCGGTGGAACAGGAGCCGCTTCAGGGGGCCCTCGGAGCTTTTTGGGGAGGGGGCACCATGGGAGACCCCCAAAAACGGGGGAGGGGGAGTCTCTGTTGTGCCCCCTCCCAAAAAAAAACCCCAGACCCCCGTTCAGGGTGGGCCTGGGAACCCCCGGTACCCCCAAATCTCCCCCAGGACCCCTCCAGGAACCCCAAACCTCCCAGACTCCACCTAAGGTTGGCCCAGGACCACCCTGGCCTCCCAAACCCCCCCCCCCCCATTACCCTTAGACCCCCCAGTTCCCCGCAAAATTGACCCCAGACCTACTTGAGACTCCCCAAATCCCATCAGACTGCCCCAAATCCCTCTCAGACCCCTCAATCCCCCCAAACCCAATAAAATCTCCTCAGACTCCCCTAAATGCCCCCCAGACCCACCTCAGAAACCTCCAGATCCCCTCAGAAACCCCCTCAGTTCCTCTCGCAATCCCTCCAAAATCCCCTCAGACCACCTCAATTCCCCTCAGATCGCCCTAAACCCACCTGAGAACGCTCCAGACCCTGTCAAGCTTCCCCCAAAGCTCCCTAGAGCCCCCTCACTCCCCCCCAAACCCACCGCACACCCCCTATTCCCTGTCACAGCCCCCCAGGTTCCCCCGGCCCCACCTCAGCTCCGCCTCAGCAGCTCTGACCTCAACATCTCCCGCCTCCACCGCGCGCGCGGGCTCCCCCAGCCAATCCCTGCGCCGCGCCCCGAACCAACCAATCACCGCGCCGCACTTCCCCGAACCACCCAATCACCGCGCGGCTCCCCTCAGCAACGCCCGCCTCCGCCGCGCCGCTGCAGCCAATCAGAGGCGAGCCGCAGGCGGCGCCCCTCGGCCGCCGGGGCCGGGCCCCCGGGGGGTCTGGGGAGGGGCCGGGGGCGCTGAGGCGGCACCGGGGGCCGGGAGGGGTCTGGAGCGGGGCTCTGGGAGGGGTCGGGGGGGTTTGGGGAGGGGTCGTAGGGAGCTCTTTGGGGGGTCTGGGGGAGGGGTTTTGGGGGGCCTGGAGTGTCCTGGGCCGGGTTTGGGAGGGGCTGGGGGGTCCTGGAAGGGTCCTGGGGGGATCTGGGGAGGGGCCTTGGGAAGTGTGAGATACAAAGCTGTGTTTCGTGTCAGGTACATACAGGCAGCATGTGTGCTTGTGATTGTTATATGTATGGAAACTGATCATGGGACGGTTAAAGGATGAATTCTAAAAAAATAACTGAGGGAGTAAAGCATGGAAGAAGGCCTTTAAACTTATCCTTTGTTTGCAATTAACTTTTATAGCATCTGAAATAAAGCTTTAAGGATTTTGCTACTAGACAGGAACTTTTTGCACGTAGCTAAGGATTAAACAGCTTTGCAATAATAACCTTTTGAAGTATAATTTTAGAATATTGCTTGTAGTAAGGAACTTTGAAAATATAAGTTTAGAATATATGTAAAGGAAACATGCTTATTTCAGCACCTTAGCAAAACAGTAAAAAGCAGCTTGAGAAAGGAAGATGAACATCAACCCAAGGATTGATGGCTTCGACCAAGGGAAGCTGGACATCACTGCTATGAGATTTATAGTCCTTGCAATTAAAAGGTGGGCCCACATCTGGAGTCTGGACCGCACCAGCTGGAAGACCTCTTTCTTCTTTCGGAAGTCGGACCCCACTCCCAGGAGTATCTGGGAATACTCCTTTCTGGGGTACATCCTGAGAAAAACTAACTCACAATAGTGTATAGAATTGTGACGTAAAAATCGGGAATAGAAACTGCTGAAAAAAGCTTATGTGCACCCCTATAAATATCTGTACGCCCCAACCATCGGTGTGCAGTTGGAGGGAAAACTTCCCCCACTGTACCCAGCGCTGTTTTGCTCATACTTTACCACATTAATTAATAAATTGATTGCTGCTTGAATATTGGCCTAGTCAAGCTTCATATTTATAACAGGCCGGAAAAAGGCTGAGTTGGTGCCAGATAAGGGGGTGCAGGGGGGTCTCAGTGCCGGGCAAAGGGGGAAAAGGGCGTCTCGGCTCTCAGGAATGGGGGTGCAGGGGGGCTCAGGGTCACAAAAATGGGAGAGCAGGGACTGGGAGAGGCAGAAGGGAGTTCCAGGGGGGCCTCGAGCCCAGGAAAGGGGAGTCCAGGGTTTCCCAATAAAGGAGGGAAACAGGGTGGGGACACCCGGGCTGTTCAGGAAGGGGGAGATCAGGGGGTCTCTGGTTTTGCAGAAAGGTGGGGCTGGGGGCCGGGAAAGGCAGGAATGGGGGTCCAAGGCGTTCCAGGGCGTCCCAGGGTCAGGCACACGGGAAGTCTGGAGGCTGGGAGCCATGGGATGGCCGGGAAAAGGGGAGCAGGGGCTCCTGATGCCCGGAAATGGGGGATTCAGGGGGGTCCCTGTGCAGGATAAGGGGAGCAGGGGGGTCCCGGTGCCGGCAATGGCAGCTCAGGGTCCCGGTGCCGGGGGTCCCGCTCCCCCCTGGCCCCCCAGGAGCGCCCCCAGCCCCAGCGCTGGAGCCATCGCGCTGCTCCCACTCACTGCCAGTGTGATCCCAGTAGAGCTCGGGCAGCCAGGAGCTGCTCCCAGGATGATCCCAGTACAGCCCAGTCACTGCCAGGGATCCCACTCCGGGCATGCCCCGGCCCCGCTCTGCCTTCCGACCTGTCCCGGCTCCAGCCCCGCTCCTGCCGCGGGCTGCGAGGGCTTCGGGAACCTTCGGGGAGGAGGAGGAGGGAGGGAGGAAGAGGCCGAGCGGCAGCAGGAAGAGCAGGAGAAGGGGACAGAAGGAATCTGGTGCCTCTGGCGCTGCCTGAAGTGGCCGCAGCCCCGGGAGCATCGCCCCCCGTGCCGCAGGTGCCCGGGCAGGGGGAGCTGGGCCCAAATCTGCCGGGGGGTGCCTGGCTTTGGGGTTTTTTGGGGGGGATGTTTGGAGCTGGCAGGGCTGCAAAGCCGAGCCGCAGATGGCCCTCGGGGGGACACGGGGGGTCCCCGGGAGGTGTTTTTGGGGGTCCCGGTGTGCGGGGCGGCAGAGCCCCGGCGGGGGCGGGGGGATGCGGGTCCCCCCGCGGTGGGGGTTGGGCTGCCCGGCCGGGCCCTCCGAGCTCCGCCGGGGCCGCGTGGGGACCGCGCGGGAGCGGCGGCAGCGGCGGGGGGACACCGGTTTAGGGGAGCCCCGGGAGAGCCGCGGCTGCCCCGAGCGGGAGCCCAGAGACAGGAGAGCCCCAGAAGGCAAAGCGGGGACCCCGAGAGGGGGGGACCCCTGGGATTGCCGGGACCCCGGCAATGGGGCTGCTGGGCTGGAGGGGCTGGATGGCCGGGAAAGGGGTTCGGGGGTGCCGGCAGTGGCTGCTCCCAATATGAGCCCAGTCCCTCCCAGTATGAGCCTGGTCACTTCCCCCCACTTCCTGCAGGATCCCTGTTGCTCCCAGTATGAGTCCAGTCCCTCCCAGTCATCTCCCCATGATGATGCCATTTGCTCCCAGCAAGGTCCCAGATGCTCCCAGTTCCTCCCGCTTTCATCCAGTGTGTTCCCAGTTCTCCCAATTCTCCCCTTGCATAGTCCTAGGCACTCCCAGTAGGATCCCAGTCTCTCCCAGCAGGGCCCCAGTCACTCCCACTTGCCCCCAGTGTGTTCCCAGTTCCCCCAGCTCATTCCCACTCACTCCCAGTCTGGTCCCAGTCACCACCCATATGGTCTCAGACACTCCCTGTATATCCCAGGCACCCTGCACATGCTCATAGTCATTGCCAGGCACTCCCAGTTACCTCATCGTGGTTCACTTGCCCCCAGTTTTCTCCCAGTTGCTCCCAGTTCCTCTAATGATGTCCCCAGTTGGCTCCCAGCATGGCCCTGGTCACTCCCAGTAACCCCCGTCAGGTCCAATCACACCCACTGTAATCCCAGTATGATTGTAGCCACTCCCAGTGTGATCCCAGTCTGATCCCAGTGCCCCCAGTGTGATCCCAGTTGCTCCCAGCATGGGCGCAGCTGTTCCCAGTGTGGTTCCATCACTCCACTGTGGTTACAGACCCTCCCAGTATGGTCCCAGTTGAACCCAGTTGCCCCTGCTATAGTCCCAGTCACTCCCCAGATGATCCCAGTCCCTCCCAGCATGGTCCCACTCACTCCCAGTTGCCCCCAGGGTGGTCCCAGTTCTCCCCAGCATGGTCCCAGTTGTTCCCAGGGTGGTTCCAGTCCCCCCAGGATGGTCAAGACACTCCCAGTATATCCCAGTTGCCCCCAGCATGTCTGCAGTCATTTCCAGGCACTGCCAGTGGCCCCAGTAAGGTGTCAGTGATCCCAGTGTGATCCCCCAGTCATGCCCAGAATATCCCAGTTGCCTCCAGCGTGCATCCAGTCCTTCCCAGTTGCTCCAGTTTGCTTGCAGCATGATCCCAGTTTCTCTCAGTTGCTCCCAGTAGCCCAAAGTGGGATCCCAGTCGCTCGGTTTCAACCCCAGGATGATCCCAGGAAGCTCCAGTTTGATCCCAGTCACATGCCAGCCCTCCCAGGGTGGTCCCAGTATAATCCCCGTTGCTTCCAGTCTCTCCCAGTATGGTCCCAGCTCCCTCAGCATGGTTCCAGTTGCTTCCTGGATCAAGCCAGTCAGTCCCAGTCTGATGCCATTTGCTCCCAGTGTGCTCCCAGTTGCTCCCAGTCGCTCCCAGTCAGGCCCAGTGTGGGGGATGATGTGCAGGGTGTGTTCCCAGTCACTCTCAGATCCTCCCAGTGTCAGTCCAGTCCCTCCCAGTATGATCCAAATGTGAGCCCAGTGTGCTCCCAGTCGCTGCCAGTATGAACCAGTTGTGCTCCACATGGTTCCAGTTGCTCTCTTGCACCCTCACTGTCATTCCAGTCACTCCCAGTGTAGCCCAGTTCCCTGCAGCATGTTCCCAGTCAGTCCCAGTTTGTCCCAGTAGGATCCCATTTGCTGCCAAGCACTCCCAGTCAGCCTCAGTGTAGTGGCACTGACTGCCAGGATGATCCCAGTCACCTCCAGCATGATCCCAGTATAAGCCCAGTTGTTTCCAGTCACCCCCAGCATGCAGCCAGTCACTCCCAGTTGCTCCTGGCATGATCCCAGTTGCTCACAGCTGCTCCCAGTAACTCTCAGCATAATCCCAGTCATTCCCAGTATATCCCTTTTGCCCCTACCATGGTCTCAATTGCCCCAATAGGCTCCTGCTCACTCCCAGTATGATCCCAGTCTGATGTCACCACAAACCCAGTCCAGTCCCAGTCACTCCCAGTACGATCCCAGTGTGATCCCAGTGCAGCCCAGTCCCTCGCAGTGCTGCCAGTGCTGGGTCCCGCAGCCCTCTGTGCGTTCCCCGCTGCCGGAGGTGCCGAGAGGAGCCCCAAGGGCTGGCAGTGCCCGGGCAGGGTCCCCAGCCTGGCCCAGTTTGGATGTGCAGCGCCCAGTTTTCCCAGTTTGCCTCTCCTCTTGCCCGGGCCGGGTTCCCCCGCCCGCAGCGGCTGCGAGCAGCCGAGAGCCCCGCGCTGCCCGTGCCGAGCTGTGCCGGCTCCATCGCCGCTCCTGGCGCGGCTGCGAGGGCTCCGGGAACGGGGCAGCGAGGGTGTGGCTGCTGCTGGGGAGGAGGAGGAGGAGAGGAGGGAGGGATGAAGGCGGAGAAGGAGGTGGGGATAAGGCAGAGGAGGAGGAGGGGTTAGGAGGGAGGAGGAGGGAGGAGGGGTTAGGGAGGAGGAGGAGGAGAAGGGATGCAAGGGGAGGGAGATAAGAAGGAGGTCGGGATAAGACAGAGGAGGGCGGATGGAAGAGGAGGAGTGGGAGGAAGAGGAGGGGCAAAGGCGGATCGAGGAAAGCAGAAGGAACCACGTGGTCGAGCCCTCCCTGAATTGGCAGCCCCCAGCTGTGGGATCATCGCCCCCCATCCCGCAGGTGAGCAGGGAGGGGGAGCTCGGCCCAGATATCCCCGGGGGGTCCCCGAGTTGGGTTTTTTGGGGATGTTTGGAGAATGCAGCAGTCCAAGGCTGAGCGGGAAAGGCCCCTTGGGGGGACATTGGGGGTGCCGGTGGCGGCTGCCGGCAGAGGCAGCCTGGAGGAGCAGAGCCCTGTGTCCCCCAGGAGCCCAAAGTGGGGAGCCCAGAGAGGGGGGAGCGGCGCCATTGGCGGGAGCCTCAAGAGCCCGGAGAGGGGCAGGGGGGACTCCTTGGAGCCCCTGCAGCCCAAAGCAGAGAGTGAGGGGAGAAGGGAGCCCAAAAGGGAGCCCAAACACCCCCGTGTAAGGGCCGGTCCGAAGTTTCCCTCATTTGCCTCATGCCCCTCGCAAGGACAGAGACTCAGCCTCTGAAGAGCCTGGCTGCAGTTCTGGCCTGGTGCAGGTGGATGCCTGCCAAGGCATTGTTTGCAGCTGTGCTTGCTGTGCCCACGCTGCACTGCTTCGGGCAGGGCTTGGCAAGGAGCGCCTTGCTCTGTACGCTTATAGCTGCTTCACGATCCCTGGTCACCACAGCAGCCCATGAATTCCCCACCTCTCGGCCAGATGCCACTGGCTTGAACTGTGGTGATCCTCCACGGATGATCCCTCATCTGCCTCACGAGCGCAGTCAAGGACGGAGATTGAAGCCCCCTCCCCAGGACTGAGACTGAGACCCTTAGAATTCTGACACGGGGCGCTGGGCTGGCTGCAGCGGGATGGCTGCCAAGTGTTGCCTGCAGGTGTGTTCGCTGGACCAAGACTGGTTTCCCGTGGCAGCCAGTCCTGAAACAATGGGCCCCGCTCACTGCTGGGACTGGTTTGTCCTGTTTGGAACTGGACTGTCCGGCCTTGTTGCCAGCTTATTCTCCACTGTCCTGTACCTCTTCCCTCCACTATAAAAGACCCCTGAGTTAACCAAAGATTTTGAGATTCTGTCAGATGTGATCAGAAGGAGCTGGGAGCCAGACCATGAAGATTTCGTCTCTCCGTTGGTGGCTATTCCTCCCCTCCTCTTTCTCTCTCTCTCTCTCTCTCTCCTTTTTTTCCTTTCTAATCCTTCTATCTCATCTGCTGTGGGCACTCAATAAAAGGTGCATTTGTTTGGATTGATACTGAAATTCCCCCTGCTGTGTGTCTTTTGCACTCTGAGGTTGGTAAAAGGAACCATCACGACCCCCGCTTGTACCAGCGGATCGTGACATCCCGGCACCCCTGCATGGGGAGAGCGGAGAGGGGGGAGCTTTTGGGATTGCTGGGACTGCCAGCAGCCTGGGCAGGGCGGGCACCCAGGAGAAGGGGGACCCCCAATGCAAGTGTGACCCCAGCAGCTGGGACAGGGGGAACCCCTGAACCCCAGTGCGGAGGGAGCAGGGACAGGGAACTCCTGGGAGGCTTTTCCAGGGCTGAATCTTGGTGTTTGGGAGGTTTTTCTGGAGCCCAGGTGGCCGGTGACTTGTAGAGCTGGACTTGGGCAGAGGGACCTTCAAACTCCATGTGCTCATCCTTTGTTTTCCCCAAACCAGGATTTCCCATTGCCAAGCCCTGGGAGGCTGTGAGGAAGAGGAAGATGCCCCAGGACACGCAGGCAGGTGAGGAGGAAGTCAGTGCCCCTTTGCCCCTGTGTCCTGCTCCATCTCCCAGCCCAGCACGGCCCCGGCTGCAGCACAGCCCCTGTGCCGAGGACGCCCTGGGGCATCTCCTTGCCTTTGCCTGTGGCCCGGAGGCAAATGCCATCCTCTGCTTGTCCTTCCTCCCCCAGAGCAGGAGCTGAGGCTGGAGAGCAGGGAGGACAAATCCCCGGGGCAGAAGCTCGTGGCAGAGGCCGTTTGGAGCGGCTCCACGGCGCAGGAAGGCAACGGGGAGGAAAAGGCCCGGAGATGCCGCACGAGGAGGGGCTGCAAAGGCAGATGGCGGCGATCTGAGGGGGAAAGACCCAGCCTGGGCCGGGAAGGCGGCCGGAGATGGAGCCAGAGCTCGGAGCTGGTGCTCCCTGAGCAGCTCCATGATGGGAAGAAGCCCCACACGTGCATGGAGTGTGGGAAGAGCTTCAGGTGGAACTCCGAGCTGATCCTGCACCAGAGGAGCCACACTGGGGAACGGCCCTACGAGTGTGATCAGTGCAGGAAGAGGTTTCCCACCAGCTCTGTTCTCCTCGTGCACCAGCGCATGCACACAGAGGAGAGGCCCTTCCGCTGCCCCGACTGCGGGCAGGGCTTCAGGCACAACTCTACTCTTGTCGTGCACCGGCGCATCCACACTGGGGAGAGGCCCCACGAGTGTGAGGAGTGTGGGAAGAGCTTCAGGCACAGCTCCAACCTGATCCTGCACCAGAGGACCCACACTGGGGAGAGGCCCTACGAGTGTGATCAGTGCAGGAAGAGGTTTCGGATCAGCTCCCATCTCCTCCAGCACTATTGGATTCACACAGAGGAGAGGCCCTTCTGCTGCCCCGACTGCGGGAAGGGATTCAGGCACAAATGCAACCTCATCACCCACCGGCGCATCCACACCGGGGAGAGGCCCTACGAGTGTCCCCAGTGTGGGAAGAGCTTCTCCTGCAGCTCTAACTTGACCCGACACCAACGGAGGCACCGGTAAGGGAAGCCCTGCAAGTGCCCCGAGTGCGGGAAGAGCTTCGTGCGCTGCTCCAGCTCCATCCCCCACTGGAGGAGCCATGCTTGGCAGAGCCCTGGTGACCCACATTCCCTGTGATCCATGCTGGGAACACACCTGCCTGCTTCTCCTCTTGGTTTGGCCTTAATTTTCCTCTGCTTCTTCTTCATGCCTTAAAAACAGCCAAGGTAGGGTTAAATGAAAGAAACTGATTAAAAATGTAAATAGTCCCATCATTTCACAGGCTGTTCAGGGGGAATTTCAGATTTGGGGACACATTGTCTGTGAGTGCTCCTGTTGCTGAGAGGCAAGAATTTGATCTCACCCTTCTTGTGTTGCTAATAACTCCTCCCTTGACCCAAACCCCAACTCCACCCCTGGGATACCCTATAAAAACCCCAGGGCCCTGCCTTTGCCCTGTCTTTCGGGGGTAAGAAATGGATTCTGGAGCTTTCTGAAACCAAGCCCTGTCTCGTTTGTTCCCGGCACCGGCAGCTGTAGCCTCCCTGGACACCATGAACTCTGGGGAATGGGGGCAGCCAGTGAGGGCATGTCCTGGATTGCAAGCTCAGTTTGTGTTGTGTTTGCCATCTGTCAGAGGTGGGGCAGTTATCTTCTGTTCATTGGGCAGTTTTCTTTCTCTCTTCCACAACCAATCCTCCCTCCAGGAGATATCTTCTGATAATGGGCAATTATTATTAATTATTTTCTTTTAATGGGCCATTTGGTGTCAGTGCATGGCTGATCAAATGACACCATGCCATTGGGAGATGCTCTGCCCAGGGGGAGGAGCCAAGCATTCCTTCCTGGATAGAATCTGAGGTTTGGAACGCTGCTGGCAGCCTTTTCCCACTGGATTCCAGAGGATCAGCTCTTTTCCCACTGGATTCCCAGAGGATCAGCCCTTCTTCACTGGATTCCCAGAGGAAGACCAGGCCCAGCTGCACCACCACTGGACCTTCAGAGGAAAACTCCACCCTTCTCCAGGATCCCTGCTCCAACAGAACCACGCCTGGCACTGCAGGAGGGCTGCAGCCACCACTGAATGGGACTGCTGCCAGCGCCCTGACCCACAGGGTGTCAGCTCCTGTTCTGACTCTGTCAGTGCTTTTGTTTGTACTACTGCATTTGTATTTCTAAGTTTTCCTAATAAAGAACTCCTGTTCCCATAGCTTTGCCTGAGAGCCCCTTAATTTCAAAATGATAACAATTCAGAGGGAGGGGGTTTGCAGTTTCCATTCCAGGGGAGGCTCCTGCCTTCCTGAGCAGACACCTGGCTTTTCAAACCAAGACAGGACAGCTCGACCGGCGCCCCGTAAGTCACCCCCTGATGGCTGCACCTTGTGGGAGCCCATCTTAAAAAGGAAGCCCCAAGAGCAGCATGGCAAGAGGCCAGGTTGAGAGTGACCTAAGAAACATGGGGGCGAAAAGCTTCTGGGGAGGGGAATTGCCAGTAAGGGGAGCAGCTTACTGGGACTGGGCCATGGGACCCACATCTACCATCACTCGGGGAGAGGTTTATTGTTATGGATACATATTATATTATTGGCTTTTCACAGATATTGAAATGGATTTCATATGTGTGGTGGTAAAGTAACTTTGTTCTGAAGATACAGTTTATATTTCTGTTGTTAATTAAGCTCAGTGGAATAGCTGCTTGTGCTAAAATGCCTGCTTGGATGGGATAACATCCAATGAGCACAGGATGAGGAACCTGTACAGATCTGCCAGCCATCAGCACTCACTGTCTGAAGGCAGAGTGGACCAAGGCCCGGAAACTGGAGGTGATAAGGATGGACTAAAACCACAGCCAAGGAATCTGCATGCTCTAAAAAGGCAGATCCAAGGAGGGGCCATGGAAAATACTTCTTAGAATATGTAAACTAGTTTATGGGTATGCATGAGTGTCTATGAATGTGCAACCGGCTGATGTAAGGGAAAAGGTATTTCAGGGGTAGGTAACCGGGTGCTCTTGGCTGAGTGCCACGGGGCTCTTGTCACTTTTCCCAACACGTCTGCTGCAGCTGATGGACAGTAAAGCCCTGGAGGCTCCTCATGGACGGTGATGGACGATTGCAGGCAGCGCCTCGATGCCCTGGATCAGCGGTGCCCCCTCCTGTGAGCCCCCACGTTTTCCAGTTTCTGTGAAGCTGCCTGTGAAAAGCACATTCACTCTCCTGAGAAAATGTAAAAAGTTCAGTAAAGGACAATGGGAGACCAGGAGCATGGAGCAAAGGTTATTACAGCCGGGTGCATCCTGGCACTCAGCCAGAGCACCCTGTTACCTTTGGGGATACCCCTGAAATACCTTTTCCCTTACATCAGCCTGTTGCATTAATGCTGCTGGCTGGGCTACGGGGTGTTCCCAGGAGCTGCATCAAAGCCGGAAAACTCAACTCTGAGGGGGGCTAGTCAGCCCAAGCTCTGGCAGCGCCTCCAGCCTGCACCTTAGCAAGCATTCAGTGATATTCAGCTTTAGTGATTCTCAGCTCATCAGTGATTTCAGCTCTTGGGCTTGCTGGGCTCGGCTGGGGCATGCAGCAGGCATTGGGTAGACGCGGGAAAAGAGAGGAGAGCTCTGTATGAGGCTCCGAGAAGATGTCTTTATTGGTCTTCTTTGTAGCTCTTCCACGAAGGGTCTCGAAGGTCTCAGGGACAGCGGCTCTAGTGAGCCGTGCAGAAACAGGGGTTTATATAGGGCAAAGGAGGATTGAGAATTGTCCAATGGTAAGGGTTAAAGGAAAGTGACCTATAGCCTTACAGAGAGATAAGCAAGGGTCCGAGAGCGGGAGAGAGGGGCTCCTAAGGTTCAGTCCTCATGATTCAGCATTTTGCCTGTCCTAGGACTCTGAACGCCAAGGCAGGTTTGCAGGGCCTGCACCTGCTACACCTGTCCTCTGGTGATTTCCTTAGACTAGGGGCTGAATGTTTTCATTTGGAAACACCTTGGAGAGGGCCCAGAGATCTCCCAAGGTGGTGTTTGGAGGCCTTGGGCACATGAGCATGTATAGGGACAAAGGAGCTCTGTGCTCAGTGGTGTGGAGGCTGAGGACAGTGGAGGAGACCCATGAGAGTGTTTAAAGAGCGGTTTCAGAGATGGGGGATCCTTTGGACATAGTGGAAAACAGCCAGAGGGAGAAAGAGTTAACGCCAAGTGCCGCTGGGGAGGCCCAGACTGGGCCCCAGGAGAAAGGAATTTCCCTGGAAACAGGTTCTGTTTGCAGCTTGGAGAAAGGACAGCTCAGACTGAGCCTGATGGGTCCAGCAAAGGTGATGCTGCTGCTGTCCATGGGCAGAGTGGCTGAAAGTGCATTAGGGATCTCCTGTGAACCTACTGATCACTAAAAGCAACAATTCAGATGTCTCAGGGACTTGTCAAAATACATAATCATCCTTTAATATTTATCCCCTGTTCCTGCCATTCTGGTATAGTAGGAAACTGAATACCAATTCTTTGGAAATTTCCTCATTTTTATCAAAATCCTTGTCCTGGACATATTCAGTTACTAATCAGACCCCCTGACCATGTCAGAGCTTCATAAGCATTTTATCTCCCCTGCACCAGAAAACTAAGAGTTGTACTCACAGAGTCTGTAGGCACTGGGTTGTCCTAGCTGTAGGAGATTGCTCCAGGAGCTGCAGCTGCATTGTCCTGCAGCCAGAGGTTCCTGTGCCAAGGGCTGGCAGGGATTCTGCCCCAGGCACTTCTCAGCACCTTCCCAGCCCTGACTGATTGAAGCTCTCTGTGCCTCTGTGCTGTGCCTGGGCTGGCCGCAGGCAGTGCCCCAGCCCTGCTGGGCTGGCAGAAGAGCTGTTCAGCAAGAGAAATGTGCTTTTGAAGCTCTTCTTGGTTACCAGGAGCTGCCTCTGTGCCAGCAGCCCAGCCCAGCTCAGCAGCACAGACACAGCACAAGGACTTTAATGACCCTCTGGGGCTTTGTGCTCAGGCCCTGAACATCAGTCCCTGAGAGGCAGCTGAAGAAACCTCTGCAGAACTCCAAGTCAGAATCACACTCCAAAGTTTCTTGGACTTTTAATGGATCCCACTGAGGGACACAACTGAGAAAGTGTCCCCAGGCTGTAGGCAGAGCAGAGAACTGCAGGCAGTGATGACAGGTGGGGACAAAGAGAAGCCAAGGCTTGGTGCCCTGGGGCACAGCAGGCTCTGTGCCACCAAGGGCTGGCAGGAGACACCTTGTCCTGAGGCACTGATGCCTCCTGGCACAGCCCCAGCCAGGCTGGCCCCTGGCAGCCCCTTGTCCTGCCCTCAGCTTCCCCCCCTAGCCCACATCCCAGTGGCCTCAAGGAGTCCCTGGGGAGCCTTGCTCAGCAATGGCCCTGGGGGTTCCTTCATGCTCCCAGGGACTGCAGGCTTTTCAAAGGACTTTGGCTTTTGCTTTTGCCTTGGAGTCTCTGAGAGCTTTCTGCAATCATGGCCGCCAATTCTCTGCTCTAATTAGTCCCTGGAGAGGCTTTGTCAGGAACAACACTCAGGGGGGCTCATTAATGCTTCAAGGTACTTCAGTAATTTTAAGGTACTTGGTGTTTCCCTTTTGACACAGACTCGATGAGAGGTTTGTGCAATCATGGCCCCAATTATCTGCTTTAACGAGTCCCTTGAGAGCTTTGTACTGACACTCAGTGGGGCTCATTAATACTTTGAGATACTCAAGATTTTTAAGGTATTTGGATTTTCCTTTCCTCACTGAGGTTTCTGAGAAGTTTTTGTGCCATCCTGGCCTCCAAATTCTGTCCTCCAAGGGCTCCGTGAGGAGCCTGTGCTGGGGATGGACCTCAGTGGGACCCATTCATGCTTTTAGACACTTTGGCGTTTTCTTCTGACTTGGACTCCTGGAGAAGTTTGTGCAATCTCTTCTGAGGCCCTGAGCTTCAATGGCTCAGTTCCAAATGCACCATGGGACTCCTTAGGATCAAGCAAGTCCTGACAAACCATGGCTCTGCCTTTATTTCCCTCTGGTCTGAGGCAGTTTATTAGGAAAGTTTCCTGCTGCAGTTATGGAGAAATATTTCAAAGAGCTTGTAAGAAATTTGTATTCCTACTTTAAAGGGTGTCTTTTATTGCTTTTCTTATAACACAAGAGGTGACTGCAGCATTCAGTGACTGATACTGGCCCAGGGTCACTCCTAAGGAGGTCTGGCCAGGTCAGAGAAGCTCTGCCTCTAGGTCTGATCCGGTGTGGGTGACCTTGCTTCACATTTCCTCAAACCCATACTGTCTCTCCTCATTCACCTGGGATCTGCTTTCCTTGGAGAAATAGCTGCACTCAGGCAAAGAGGGGTTTCCTTGTTTAATTTTTGAAGCAATTTAAAACTCCAGAGTTTCTCTGTTGAAAACAGACACCCTCCTCAAATGTGTGCCAAGCCCAAGCTGCCACCAAGACCCCTGCAGACCTGCCTTGGGCCAGCTGTGAGCGTGGGTCATCATCCCAGCCTGCACTAGTGTCCTAGAGTGACGTTATGATGCTTGTATCCCCAGTCGTTGTTGTGTTTATGCTGGGTGTTATGTTCTGTGCCTTCAGACTGGCTCTGAAGAGTGAATGTTGTGCTTTGGTTTTGTTATCAGTCTGCTCCCCTGCGGCTGGTGGGACACAGAGATGGGCAATACATAGTGCGGCTTTTGCTTTTTGCTTAGCTTTCGCTTTGCTCTTGCTTCTGCTTTGCTCCTGCTTTGCTCTTGCTTTTGCTTCTGCTCATTAGTTAGTTTAGCTAAGCAGTCCAATTTTTCCTTGGATTGTTTTTCTTTCCCTTTTATGGAACCACTCAAACCTGTTCCGGACTGGGACCTGGGAAACACCGAGAGTTTGCACCTTGTGGCTGCAGCAGCCATCCCCAGTGCCGGAGGGACCAGTAACAGAGCGACCACTCCCAGGAGAGACTTTCTGAATTTGTCATCTTTTTCAGAGCAGTGAAAGAGTGTTGTCATCTGGTATGGTTCACTTTGTGTGCTGGGGGTGCTGTGCCTGTTAAATAAACAGGTTCTTTCCACTTTTCTCTGAGGAATCCTTCCCAAACTGGTTGGGGGGAGGGGCTGTGTGGGTTTGCTTTCTGGAGGGACTCCCTTTGGAGGTTTCCTCCCAAATTTGCCTAAAACCAGGACAAAATTAGGCACCTAATGTGCAGCCAGAGAGAGTGGAAAAAACCCTGTTTTGAGTGCATTTTGGTTGCCATTACTCTCTGTTGGTATAAAGCAGTTAACAGCCATGGTTTTTGAATTCATAATGTCTCTTGGGGTGAGGGCTTGCATGCATTTCTGGTCCCTAGGGGTTTTTGAGATCTTAATACCTCTGTGGACCCTAGGTTTATTTTCTTATCCAGAAATAGCTCTAGTATTCTCCCTAATACGTAGTTTTTACAGCAGAGGGGCAGTGACCAGAACAGCTATCCTGCTGGGCTTGGTGGTAATGACTTGTAAGAAGTTTGTAAACATGCCGGGGTCTGTTCCAGGAATGAATGGTTCATGGCTATGGTTATGCACCCAGTTTGTTAGAGGAGGAGCAGGGGATGAGGCTTTTCAGCCTTTGCTTTCCTTCTTCTCCTCTGAATCTGTTACCTCCCTATTGGAGAATGTTCAGTTTCCCCTGAATGTTAAAGAGACCATCTTTCTGGTATTTAATCTGGTAAGCTTCCTCTATACAGTCTGCAGCTTCTCTAGAATGAGGGCTGAGATTTCTAGACGGGGTGATGAGACCCCTGACCCAGGAGTAGACCCAGGCATGGAAAATCCTGAGTGGGGTGGGAAATGGGAGGATATGGGCCAAATCCTGAAGGAATTCTCTGGCCCTATAGTGTGGGACTTTCCCCATGAACAAATTCAGGACCCAGCCGAGGTGGGGAAATACCTGAAAGAGAAGTACCATGATGACCCTGAGGAGAAAAAGCTCATTGCAGTGAGCTGGGCCCTGGCATATGCTTATCACACACTGCTGGATACTCTAGGGCAGCAGACAGAGGCAGGGGAGCAGAGAGATAAATCAGCAGCTACCCCAGTCACTCAGGCTGCAGCCAACACCCCAGGCTCGAAGCCAGGAGCCAAAACAGACAGTGAGCCTGAGCCAGCAGCCAAACCAGACAGTGAGGCTCAACCAACGGCTGTTTCTACTAGCACTAGAAGCGGAAAGGGCACAGGCAAGACTGATTCACCAGTGGATGATGATGATGATGATGATGATGATGATGATGATGATTGATGATGATGATGATGATGATGATGATGATGATGCAAAAGAAGGACCCTCAATGCTTCCTGAATAAAATCAGGAGTCAAAGCAACAGATGCAAGATCAGAAGCCAAGAATGAGTCCTTTTCCCTGAAGGACCTCTGTGGCCTAAGGAAGGATTACACCCGACGATCTGATGAATCCATAATTAGCTGGCTAGTCCGTCTTTGGGATGCTGCAGGCGAGGCTACAGTTCTGGATGGCACTGAGGCGAGGCATTTGGGATCCCTGTCACATGATCCTGTCATCGACCAAGGAATGATGAGGGGGGCTGACCCTCACAGCCTCTGGGCACAGGTCTTGGACAGTGTCGCACAAAGATACCTGAGTGCAGACGATCTCTATATGCAACAAACCCAGTGGAAGACCATAGAACAAGGGATCCAACACCTGAGAGAAATGGCAGTGGCAGAGATTATCTTCTCAGATGACATAACAACTAGGAATCCAGACTTGGTACCATGCACCTCTGTGATGTGGTGAAAACTTGTACGACTTGGGCCACGCGAATACGCTTCTGCTTTGGCCATAATGCAGCGGGATGACAGGGATGAGACCGTGCTTGAAAAGAAGAAAACAACGAAGCTGCGAGCATATGCAGATGCTGTACATGGCCCAACACACGCCGGAATCACAGGGGTGGAAACACGTCTGCAGAAGTTAGAGGACAAGATGGAGGAGAATCATGAGAAGCTCACAGAGGAGATTACAGAGGGCTTTCTCCAAATCTTGGCAGTAGAGATCAGAGGTTCTGGTACCCAACACAGACGTTCCCCAGATGGAGAGAGAAGGTAGACCCCACAAGCTGAGCTGTGGTTCTTCCTGCATCATTGTGGAGAAAATATGAGGAGATGGGATGGAAAATCTACTGCTGCTCTGGCCCAACGGGTGCGTGAATTGAAGGAAGACAGGGCTCAGAGATGAAGGTTCCACCAAAAGGAAAGCAGCTCCAGTGGCCCATAGCCAAACTGCCAGGTATGATGATGATGATGATGACATGTCCGATCCCCTTGAAGGAGCCTCCAAGACATATGTCCATGGAAAGAAGGATAGCCAGGCTTAGAGGGGCCCTGCCTCTGGCCAGGTAGAGGCCAGGGAAAACCGTGTTTTCTGGACTGTGTGGATTCGTTGGCCTGGCACATCTGAACCACAAGAGTATAAAGCTTTAGTCAACATTGGTGCCCAGTGCACATTAATCCCATCAAGACATGTGGGAACAGAATCTGTTTCTATTGCTGGTGTGACAGGGGGATCACAGGATTTCACTTTGGTGGAAGCTGATGTGAGCCTGACTGGAAATGAGTGGAAGAAACACCCTATTGTGACTGGCCCAGAGGCCCTATGTATTTTGGGCATAGATTACCTCCAAAGTGGGTATTTCAAAGACCCAGAAGGACTCAGGTGGGCATTTGGGATAGCAGCTGTAGCGACAGAGGGTGTCCAGCAATTGAACACCTTGCCTAGACTGAGCGAGAATCCATGTACAGTAGGACTCCTGAAGGGAGAAGAGCAACAGGTACCAATTGCCACTTCCACAGTGCATCGTCGACAGTACAGAACCACTGGAGATGCTGTGATTGCCATCCATAAGATGATCTGAGAGCTTCAGAGCCACGGGGTGGCCAGCAAGACCCACTCACCCTTCAGCAGCCCCATTTGGCCTGTGCGTAAATCTGAAGGAGAATGGAGATTGACTGTGGACTACCGTGCATTGAATGAAGTGACCCCACTACTGAGCGCTGCTGTGCCAGACATGTTAGAGCTCCAGTACGAGCCGGAGTCCAAGGCAGCAAAGTGGTGTGCCACTATCAACATTGCCAATGCATTTTTCTCCATTCCTCTGGCAGCAGAATGCAGGCCTCAGTTTGCCTTCACATGGAGAGGAGTGCAGTACACCTGGAACCGATTGCCCCAGGAGTGGAAGCACAGCCCCACCATCTGCCATGGACTGATCCAGAGTGCACTAGAAAAGGGTGAGGCTCCAGAACATCTACAGGATATTGATGACATCATTGTGTGGGGGAACACAGCTGCAGAAGTGTTTGAGAAAGGAGAGGAAATCATCCAAATCCTCCTGGGAGCTGGTTTTGCCATCAAAAAGAGCAAAGTGAAGAGACCAGATCATGAGATTCAGTTCCTAGGAGTAAAGTGGCAAGATGGTTGGTGTCAGATTCCAACTGAGGTCATCAACAAGATCACAGCTATGTCTCCACCAACCAATAAGAAGGAGACACAAGCTTTCCTAGGTGCCATAAGCTTTTGGAGAATGCATATTCCTGAGTACAGCCAGATTGTGAGCCCTCCTTACCTGGTCACCTGCAAGAAGAACAATTTCCACTGGGGCCCTGAGCAGCAATAAGCCTTTGCCCAAATTAAGCATGAGATCGCTCATGCGGTAGCCCTTGGCCCAGTCAGGAGGACCAGAGGTGAAGAATGTGCTCTACTCTGCAGCTGGGAGCCATGGTTTGTCCTGGAGCCTTTGGCAGAAGGTGCCTGGGGAGACTCGAGGCTGGCCACTGGGATTTTGGAGCTGAAGCTACAGAGGGTCTGAAGCCAACTACACTCCCACAGAGAAGGAAATCTTGGCCACCTATGAAGGAGTTCAAGCCGCCTCAGGGGTGATTAACACGGAAGCACAACTCCTCCTGGCACCATGACTACCAGTGCTGGGGTGGATGTTCAAAAGAAAGGTTCCCTCTACCCACCATGCCACTGACGTTACATGGAGCAAGTGGATTGCTTTTATCACACAGCGCATCTGTATTGGAAACCTGAATTGCCCTGGGATTTTGGAGATAATTACAAACTGGCTGGAAGGTGAAAACTGTAGTCTCACTGACAAAGAGCAGCAGGAACAAGGAACCACGGCTGAAGAAGCTCCACCACATAACCAACTACCAGCAGAGGAAACACGCTATGCTTGTTTCACTGACGGATCCTGTCACATCATAGGAATGAAACAGAAGTGGAAAGCAGCCATATGGAACCCCACATGACAGGTTGCTCAAGCTACCGAAGGAGAAGGTGGATCAAGTCAACTTGCTGAACTCAAGGCCATTCAGCTGGCCCTAGACATTGCTGAAAGAGAGAAGTGGCCCAAGCTCTACCTCTACACTGATTAATGGATGGTAGCCAATGCTCTGTTGGACTGGCTGGAAAGGAGGAAAAAGGCCAACTGGCAGCATAGAGGAAAACCAATTTGGGCTGTTGATGAATGGAAAGACATTGCCACTTGGGTAGAAAATCTGTCTGTGAAAATCCAGCATGTAGATGCCCATGTCTCCAAGAATCGGGCTAATGAGGAACACCGGAACAACGAGCAGGTAGATCAGGCAGCAAAAATAGAGGTGTTGAAGATAGACTTAGATTGGCAGCATAAGAGGGAGTGGTTCCTAGCTCGATGGGCCCATGATGCCTCAGGTCATCAGGGCAGAGATGCCACCTATAAGTGGGCAAGAGACCAAGGGTTGGATTTGACCATGGACAGTATTTTGCAGGTTATCCATGACTGTGAGACGTGTGCTGCCATCAAGCAGGCCAAGCAAGTGAAGCCCCTATGGTACGGTGGGCGGTGGTCCAAGTACAAGTATGAGGAGGCCTGGCAGATTGACTGCATCACACTGCCCCAGACACGCCAAGGCAAGCATTATGTGCTCACCATGGTGGAAGCCACCACAGGATGGCTGGAGACCTACCCTGTGCCTCACACCACTGCCCAGAACACCAGCTTGGGCCTGGAAAAGCAAATCCTGTTGAGACATGGCACCCCTGAAAGAATTGAGTTGGACAACGGGACCCATTTCAAGAACAGCCTTATCAACACCTGGGCCAGGGAACATGGCATTGAATGGATATGTCATATCCCCTATCATGCACCAGCTGCAGGCAAAGTTGAAAGGTGCAACAGACTATATAAGACTACCCTGAAGGCACTTGGCAGAGGAGCTTTAGAAATTAGGAAATGAACTTAGCAAAAACCATCTGGATGGTCAACTCCCGAGGGTCCATCAATCGAGCTGGTCCTGCCCAGTCTGAACCCTTGCGCACAGTGGATGGAGATAAAGTCCATGTGGTACATATGAAAGGTATTTTAGGAAAGACTGGATTAATCCCACCTCGGGCAAAGACAAACCCATCTGTGGGATTGTTTTTGCTCAAGGACCTGGTTACACTTGGTGGGTAATGCAGAGAGATGGAGAACGCCATTGTGTACCACAGGGAAACCTGGTCTTGAAACCTCATGTCTGTGAACTGTGTGTAAGGTTTCATTGTGAGACAGATGGAAATAGAATAAGGGGTAGATAATCTCCTGGATTGCCGAGCAATTTGCATTCTATTTGCCATCTGTATGGCAGTTGTCTTCTGTTAAGGGAGCAGTTTTCCTTATCTCTTCCACAACCAATCCTCCCTCTGGGGAGACATCTGCTGATAACAGACTATTGAATGTCACTGCATGGCTGATAAGAATTATAGCATCCCACTGGGAGATGCTCTGCCCAGAGGGAGGAGCCAAGCATTCCTACCCAGGTACAATCTGGAGGTTCTGGAACACCAGCACGGCTTTTCTCCACTGGATTTCCCAGAGGAGAACAGCTGCCTCTTCCACTGGATCGTCAGAAGAAGGCTACACCCTTTTCTGCAGGATCCCTGCTCTAACAGAACCACACCTAACACTCCAGGAGCACTGCAGCCACAATTACAATTGGACTGCTACCAACACCCCAACCAATAGGGTGTCAGGTTGTGTTCTGACTCTGTCAGTATTGTTTTAGTTTACTGCATTGTTTGTTTTATCCTTTCATTTTCTTCCTTATTAAAGAACTGTTATTTCCTGCTCCCATATTTTTGACTGAGAGCCTGAGAGCCGCTTAATTTAAAATTTATGGCAGATCGAGAGAGTGGGGGATTTCACATTCTCCATTTCAGGGGAGGCTCCTGCCTTCCTTAGCCCACACCAGTCTTTTTAAACCAAGACAATGTTAAAGGACAGGAAAAAGGGGTGACTCAGGAAAAGCAAAGGAAACAATTTAGCCCATTTAGAAGCTAAAACTGCAACTGAATCAGAGACAGAAAAATTAATCATAGTATTAACACCCATAAGAGAGAAATGCAAGAAGTCCCTGTGTTCAGTGGGACAGAAGAGGAAGAACTTCTTAAAATAGGAGCCAAGAAAGATAACAAAGGGAAGTGGAGATCAGCAGATGGGAGGCAAGTGTTGAATAAAACCCTAATGCTAGAAGAAAATGATAGAAGGCACACATGGAACAACACATTGGGGTACTCAAGTGCTAAGTGATCAAGTTCTAAAGGATTGGGGCTACATAGGAATTTTCAGAATTGATAAGCAAGTCACTGAACGGTGTGTGATATGTCAATAGGGGAATATAAAAATCATGAGGAAAACACCCAGAGGAGGGTGAGAACTAGCCTTAAGGCCCTTTCAAAACATCCAAATAGACTTTACTGAGCTTCCCCAGGTACAATGGTGGAAGTTTATGCCAGTGGTAGTAGATCACTTGACTCATTGGGTAGAGGTGGTACCCACTGTGAAAACCAATGCCAATGTTGTGAGTAAAACACTTCTAGAATCAATCATTCCCCATTATGGGAGGGTAAACAGGATTGATTCAGACCAAGGAACTAATTTCACATCAAAGATATTGCAGAAAGTTGTACAGGCCAGGGAAGTGAAATGAGAGTTACACACTCCATGGCATCCACAGAGTTCCGGCCGGGTTGAGAGAATGAAACAAGCTCTGAAAAGAGCTCTAGTTATGCTAATATTGAAACCCAAATGTCATGGATCAAATGTCTCCCTTTGGCCTTATTAAGAAAATTAGAACCCAGCCCCAGTCAGATCTGGGGTCTCACCCTATGAAATGGTGTTTGGGTTACCCTTCCTGACCTCACCCCAGAAGGTTGCCACCTATGAGGAAAGCAAAACCAATGCCATGAAATATGTTCTGTCTCTAGCACAAACCTTAGAAGGGCTAAGACATAAAGGGGCAATTCCTCAAACTACCACCCTGGATTTCAGAATCCATCATATTAATCCTGGGGATTGGGTGTTGATTAAGTCATGGAGAGATCAGCCTCTAACTCCTCGGTGGGAAGGTCCCTTTCAGGTACTGTTCCACCACAGAATCAGCCATGCGAATTGCAGAGCGGGGATGGACTCATGCCAGCAGAGTCAAAGGCCCACTAGAAGAACCCAAGGAGTGGACTATAACATCCAGGCTGGGTGAAACAAGATTGACTCTCAAGCAGAGACTGAAAGACAACCAGAAAAACACCAAGATGCCCAAAAATAGAGTCAAGCATCCACTAACCAGCTGGAGAACTGTCTTCCTGTTTTAATGGTGAGAATTACCAGCATCTGTTGAGGGGAAGGACACAAGGGACCATAAAAGGTAATGGCACAGCTTCTTTAAGAAAATAAGACAAAGGAAGGAGGGCAAGACCGGGTTGGCCCTTTGTTCACTACCAAGAAGACTCCATAGCTCTGCTGCAGGTAGCAACCCTGTAGGCATGGTAAGGTAGGGACAAAAGGCCATAGCAGACCTCTGTCATTCCTCAGTTGTCTTTTAATATAACAGGTACTAGAGGGCAGGACTGAGTCAGCCTCTGTACTCACCCCTAAGATACACTGAATATGGGTAGCAACCACATAGGGATGGTAGATGGGAGTCAAAGCCACACTGGACCTCTGTGATGCCCGTTTGTCCATTCCAAATAAGTGTGTCTAAGGAAACCCTGAGATTTTTTTCTCCTGTTCCCACTGTCCTTGCCCACATCAAACAGAAGCTGGTATGACTCATTCAAGAGAGAGAGAAAATTTTTGACTTAATTGTTTGAGCAAAATGACTTATAGAAAAAGAAAAGGCGAGGTTTGTTATAGATGAGTAATCCTATGGTTGACTCTCACAATTAAGGGGTGAATATTAAATATATGTTAAGAGAAGCTTTGTCGATGTATAGTTATCTTTCCCCTGCCCCTTGCCTTGTTATCACAGGATGGCCTCAGTAGTCGGGGCATTTGGGAGGGTGGGCTTGTTACTATGGCAGCACCTGACCTCCAGTCAAGCTGTAAGAAAGTGATTTCCACCACTGGACAGTGAAGAAGGAGTCAATTGACAAGAATTTGGGACGGGCTAGAGGTATAAAAGACAGAGCATCCATTTTGTAGATGAGCACCTGGTAACTGAATCCTTTCCCTCCAGCACTGTGTTCTTTTCTTTATTCAGTCTTCTGTTGTATTTTGATAAGGTCTTAATAAACCATCTAAATTTTTGAAAGTGAAAATTGCTTCTCACATGAGGTTGGGGAATGTAGGGCAAGATTGTTCACACTGGGTCAGCTCCAAGGTACAGCTTCTCTGACCAGGCCAGACCTCCTTCGGAGCAGAGGTACATCAATATCAATCACAGAATGCTGCAATCAGCTCTTCCCTTAAGATAACAGTAATAAAATACACACTTTAAAATAGGATTACATGTTTCTTAGAAGCTCATTGAATTATTTCTCCATAACTGTAAAAGGAAAACCTTCCTGATGAACTGCACTGGAGCAGAGGGAAATCAAGGCAGATGCATGGTTTGTCAGGACTTACTTAATTCTAATGAGCCCCGTGGTGCATTTGGCGCTGAGCCCTGGAACCTCAGGGCCTGAGAGAAGATTGCACAAACCTTTCCAGGAGTCAAAGTCAGAAGAAACACTCAAAGTGTCTCAAAGCGTTAATGGGTCCAAATGAGGTCCATCCCCAACACATTCTCCTCATGGACTCCTTAGAGGAGAGAATTGGAGGCCAGGATAGCACAAAAAAAAACCTCTCAGAGACTTAGTGTGGAAAGGAAATTCAAAAGTAGCTTAAAAACCTTGAGTATTTCAAAGCATTAATGAGCCCCACTGAGTGTCAGTACAAAGCTCTCTAGGGACTCGTTAAAGCAGATAATTGGAGCCATGATTGCACAAATCGCTCACACAGTCTGTTACCAGAAAGGAAAAACCAAATACCTTAAAATAACTGAAGTACTTTGAAGTATTAATGAGCCCCCCTAAGTGTCATTACTGATAAAGGCTCAAGGGACTAATTAAAGCAGATAATTGGAGGCTGTGACTGCACAATCTTTCTCGAGTCTGTATCAAAAGGCAAACACCAAGTAGCTAAAAAGCAGAAGTACTCTGAAGTATTAATGAGTCCCACTGAATGTTGCAACTGACAAAGCCTCTCCAGGGACTAATTACAGCAGAGAATTGGAGGCCATGATTGCAGAAAGCTCTCAGAGACTCCAAGGCAAAAGCCAAACCCAAAGTCCTTTGAAAAGCCTGAGTCCCTGGGAGCATGAAGGAACCCCCAGGGCCATTGCTGAGCAAGGCTCCCCAGGGACTCCTTCCAGCAGATCCTTGAGGCCACTGGGATGTGGGCTAGGGGGGGATACTGAGGGCAGGACAAGGGGCTGCCAGGGGCCAGCCTGGCTGGGGCTGTGCCAGGAGGCGTCAGTGCCTCAGCACAAGGTGTCTCCTGCCAGCCCTTGGTGGCACAGAGCCTGCTGTGCCCCAGGGCACCAAGCCTTGGCTTCTCTTTGTCCCCACCTGTGATCACTGCCTGCAGTTCTCTGCTCTGCCTACAGCCTGGGGACACTTTCTCAGTCGTGTCCCTCCCTGGGACCCATTAAAAGTTCAAGAAACTTTGGAGTGTGATTCTGACTTGGAGTTCTGCAGAGGTTTCTTCAGCTGTCTCTCAGGGACTGATGTTCAGGGCCTGAGCACAAAGCCCCAGAGGGTCATTAAAGTCCTTGTGCTGTGTCTGTGCTGCTGAGCTGGGCTGGGCTGCTGGCACAGAGGCAGCTCCTGGTAACCAAGAAGAGCTTCAAAAGCACATTTCTCTTGCTGAACAGCTCTTCTGCCAGCCCAGCAGGGCTGGGGCACTGCCTGCAGCCACCCTGGCACAGCACAGAGGCACAGAGAGCTTCAATCAGTCAGGGCTGGGAAGTTGCTGAGAAGTGCCTGGGGCAGAATCCCTGCCAGCCCTTGGCACAGGAACCTCTGGCTGCAGGACAATGCAGCTGCAGCTCCTGGAGTGATCTCCTACAGCTGCAACATCCCAATGCCTACAGACCCTGTGAGTACATTCTCTGATTGTCTCTTGTGCAGAGCAGCCAGGGGTGCCCAGGGCTGTCCTGCAGAGCAGGCTCCTGCAGCCCAGGGCACTGTGCTGGGGCAGGGACTCTGCTGCCTGCCAGGGACAGCTCTCAGCCAGCACTGGGGGACAAGATCTGGTTGGCAGGAGACAGCTGGTAAGGCATGGAAATGTTGTCGTTGTGTGGTGAGGATGCTGCATTGTTCAGGACTGCTCCCAGCAAGGCATTTAACTGCAGAACATTTCCAAGCAGATTCTACAGGGAGCACAGCAAGTCAGGGACTGCATAAAAGGAAAATCCTGCTTTTGTAAATCTACTGTTCTGGGTTGCCTGGATGGGAAATTGGAGATAGAAAATCATCTCTCAGTTCAGGTGGAGAAAAATAAAAAAAAAAAATCTTGTCTCAGATCTGAATAAACCAGGCAATGACAAAAATAAGCACATACCCCTTTACAGGCAGCATCAGCTTCACTTTTCCAGCCTCCTCAGGGTTGCTCTGACATTGCCTTCAGAGCCTACAGAGCCAGAGCTGCCCCTGGGCAGTGCCAGACCAGGGAGGGGTCTGCAGGGCAGAGCTGAGCCCCCAGGGCTGGGCTGGGCTCTGGCAGCACTGGCAGGGCCCAGCCCTGGGCACAGGGAAGCAGCTGCTGGCAGGGACAGCTCCAGGCAGCAGAGCCCAGGGCAGGCAGTGGAGGGAAAGTGCCCCCAGGCTGTGCTGGGATAGTTAAAGTCCTCTCAAAGGTCAGCTATTCCATGATTACTTTTCTTACAGATCCCCATGGCCAACCCCAGCAAATGTCCAACAGCAGCTCCATCAGCCACTTCCTCCTGCTGGCATTGGCAGACACGCGGCAGCTGCAGCTGCTGCACTTCTGCCTCTTGCTGGGCATCTCCCTGGCTGCCCTCCTGGGCAACGGCCTCATCATCAGCGCCGTAGCCTGCGGCCACCACCTGCACACGCCCATGTTCTTCTTCCTGCTCAACCTGGCCCTCACTGAGCTGGGCTCCATCTGCACCACTGTCCCCAAAGCCATGCACAATTCCCTCTGGGACACCAGGACCATCTCCTACACAGGATGTGCCTCCCAAGTATTTTTTTTTGTTTTCTGCGCTGCAACAGAATATTTCCTGCTGACCATCATGTGCTACGACCGCTACGTGTCCATCTGCAAACCCCTGCACTACGGGACCCTCCTGGGCAGCAGAGCTTGTGCCCGCATGGCAGCAGCTGCCTGGGCCAGTGCCTTTCTCTATTCACTGCTGCACACGGCCAATACATTTTCCCTTCCCCTGGGCCATGGCAATGCCCTGGGACAGTTCTTCTGTGAAATTCCCCAGATCCTCAAGCTCTCCTGCTCCAAATCCTTTCACAGGGAACTTGGGCTAACTGCAGGTAGTGTTTGTTTGGTATTTGGTTGTTTTGTATTCATTGTTTTCTCCTATGTGCAGATCTTCAGGGTCGTGCTGAGGATCCCCTCTGAGCAGGCACGGCACAAAGCCTTTTCCACCTGCCTCCCTCACCTGGCTGTGCTCTCCCTGTTCCTCACCACTGGCATGTTTGCCTACCTGAAGCCCCCCTCCATGTCATCCCCATCCCTGGATCTGGCCCTGTCAGTTCTGTACTCAGTGGTGCCTCCAGCCCTGAGCCCCCTCATCTACAGCCTGAGGAACCAGGAGCTCAAGGCTGCAGTGTGGAGACTGATGACTGGATGCTTTCAGGAACATTGAACTGCTGACGTATTTCTGCAAATCACTTGTAATAAAAGTAATCTATGATAATTCTTGTTGGTTTCATTTTGGAGCTGATTTTTCTTTGGTTTATTTTTTTCATATTGTCTACAAAGAAATGTAATTGTTTTTGCCATTTCTCACTTTGTTTCTCTCCACCTTGCCTGTGGCCACAGACCTTTTCAATGAATGGCTGCACTCTTGGTGGCTTTAAAGGAACTAAAGGATCTCCCAGCAAAGTTTTCTGCAGAGATGCCCTTTAGTGGCCTCCTCTGGAGCTGCAGCAGCAATGTCTGTGTGCAGAGCTGGGGGCAGATCAGTGCTGGCCCAGCAGCTGTGCCCAGCAGCAGCAGCAGCACTTGGTGTTGCCAGTGCTGCTGCCGTGGCCCTGCCCCACTGCCCTGGTGGCCCTGGTGTTGCTGTAGGGCCTGAGTGCTCTTGGGGCCGGGCACAGTCGTGGGGGTGGCAGTGCCGGGGCTGCAGCAGGGACAGGCCATGGGCACTGCTGGGGCAGTGCTGACGCCTCAGGCCAGGGCCTGGGGGCTCCAGGCTCTTTGCCCAGGCTCCCTCAAGAACACAGCCTGGCCAATGCTGAGCAGAGAAAACCCCCGTGAGCAGACCTAGGCTGGTCGTGGGCAGGCTGGGGGCAAACAGCATGGCTGGGGCTCTGCAAGGGCCCTGGGGCACACGGGAAGGAGCAGCAGAACAGGGGCTGATCCATCCCCAGTGCGCTGCACAGCCCAGGGCAGCATCCCAGAGCATCCTCATGGAGCTGCCAACAACATCCCCCCTCTGCAGCCCTGGCCTCTCCCCCAGCTCACACAGGTGCCGCATCCTTGCAGGCACAGGCACGGCAGCACTGGCTCAGGAGCCCCTGTTTGCATTGCACACAGCAGGTGGGAGCACCCCCATGCTATTGCTGTGGGGACATGAACCTGAGGGAGCACAAATGCCATCAGCCCCTGGGGCCACCAAGGGCTGGGGGACACCAGGGAAAGCACTCAGCTTTGTCCTGGCCTCTGCAGTCAGCCAGAAAGTTTGTTCCCATCAGCTGCGAGTTTCCTGTCCCACTGCAGATGCTGTTGCTCTGAGCCAGGGCTGCCTGGCAGCCATCCCCAAACTGCCCTGAGCATTGCCTTAGCTTCACCTTTGCTTTCTTTACTCTTCCCTGGCACAAATTTCCTGCTGTTTCCCAGCTCTTTTCCCAGCCCCGCACACAGCCCATCCCTGTTTGCCCTTTCCTCTCTGGCCCCACTCCCCATTGTAGTTCCTGACTTGGCACCATGGGAACGGCCCTTCGGGAGCAGGATCATCCTGCAAGTGCTGCAGGAATTGTCTGCAGGCTCCTGCAGTGCCTCCTGCTGCTCCCTTTGCCAGAGGCAGCCCAGGCCAGGGGGGCCCATCTGGGCTGCTGTGTCTGCCTGTGGGGCTCCCTGTTCTGGGCAAGGAGGAGGAGCTGCAGAGGCTCTGCAGGACTGACAGGATGGGCTTTGGGCCAGGGAGGAGAAGCTGAGGCACCTGGGCTGCTGGAGCTTCTGAAGAGGAGGCCCAGGGCTCCAAGGGTGCTTTCAGGGAATCCCAGAATCAGCAAGGGTGGAAAAGACCTTGGAGATCATCAAGTCCAGTCTGTGCTCTCACACCGCCTTGTTTCCCTTGAGCCTCCTCTTCTCCAGGATAAACAACCCCAGCTCCCTCAGCCACTCCTCACAGGACTTGTGCTCCAGACCTCTCCCCAGCCTTGTTGCCCTTCTCTGGACACGCTCCAGCCCCTCTGTGTCCTTCCTGAATTGCAGGCCCAGAACTGGGCACAGCACTTGTGGTCCTGCCCAACCAGTGCCCAGCACAGGGGAAGAATCACTGCCCTGCTCCTGCTGGCCACACCATTCCTGATCCAGGCCAGGAGCCATTGGCCTTCTTGGCCACCTGGGCACACTGCTGGCTCATGTCCAGCCTGCTGTCCATCAGTTCCTGCAGGTCCCTTTCTGCCTGGCTGCTCTCCAGCCACTCTGTCCCCAGCCTGTAGTGCTGCAGGGGTTGTTGTGGCCAAAGTGCAGGACCCAGCACTGGGACTTGTTAAACCTCAACTGGTTGGATTTAGTCCCTGGATCCAGCCTGTTCAGGGCCCTGTGCAGAGCCCTCCTACTCTCCAGCAGATGCACACTCAAGCCCAGCTTGGTGTCATCTGCAAATTTTTTGATGGTGGACTCAATCCCCTCATCCAGATCATCTAAATCCCCTCATTCAGATCATCAATGCAGATATTGAAATCCATGCTGGCTGGCTCTAAACCCTCGGCCATCCTGTGGGTGCTCTGAGATGGCACTCAAGGTGATCTGTTCCACATCCTTGCTGGGCACCGAGGTCAGGCTGACAGGCGTGGAGCTCCCCAGATCCTCCTGCCAGCCCTTCCCAGAGATAGGGTTACACTGTGTCATGGTTTGATGCTGGCCCAATGCCAGTGCCCCCATGAAAACCCATCTTCCCTAGTGTCTGCTGTGAGATGTGATCAGAGACAGAGCAAAGCAGGCCTCCACTTGCAACAAAAGAAAAAAACTTTATTATTACACAATTACAATAAAATTAACACACAGAGCAGAATGGAAAACCTTTTAAAACATTTCTCCTCCCCCCACTCAATTCTTACAGAATATTACAGAACCTTAGATCTTAATCCAGTCCATCACCCTTCAGATAATCAACTCAGTCCATCTCTTCACCCTTCAGATAATCACTTCTCATTTCATTAAGGAGAGAAGGAGCCCTCCTTGTGCCACCACAGGTAAATCCCCGTCACTCAGCAACTACACGTCGTGACTTCTTCCTTCCATGTTCAGTGCTCTCACCACTGCACATGGACCAGAGCTGCTCTTAGGGTTTCCCCTTTCAAGGATGCCTTGCCCAGTTCCACAAGAGAACGACAGTCTCTCTCACCTCATTTTGGGACACCAGTCCCCCCCAATATTTCACCCCCTGGGGCCGAGGGGTCTCACCATCTCTTCATCACCTGTCGTCTCCGCACACATCACTCCTTTGGCGCAGCCTCCCCCTAAAATGCAGTCTCTGTATTACAGGAAAGGTTCTATCCATGGCTAATACAAGAAAAGTCCAGCCAAAAGCCACTCCATCATCTCCTCCACCTAGGATTCTCTCAGCTTCCCCCAGTCTTTCTTCACTTGCACCACTCTGGATCACACTTGCGCATTCCTTCTTATCCGTCTCTCTCTCCTCTCTCAGCTCCCGGAGGATCAACATTTGCAAGGTTTTCCATCGTCTCACAGAAGGGTTAAAATCACAGTCTCAGCTTATCTCAAACTCCCACACGACGGGGGGGGAAGAAGGGCACTCTTTCCCTCGTCGGCCCCCCCCCTTCTCCTCCTCGGCCAGGCCAGTGCTATCAAATTTCAAGATAGCACTGGCACCTCTCTCTCTCTCTCTCCCTCTCCTTTTGAGAAAGGGGGGGGCTGCCCACTACCTCTCCGAGTTCTTCCACCCTTCCGTCTCTTCCGTCTCTGCCCAAGGCTCCGGGCCTTCCTCGCTCAGCCGCGTGGCCTTTTCCCCTCCCCCACCCAGCCCGAAGCTGGGCAGGGGAGGTCTGAACTCTCCTCCGACCGGAACCAAAAGAGGAAGATCCCCCCTGGGAGCTATCGCTTTTAACCCCTGTGTTCTCAGAGGCGGATCCATATCCTCAATGGTCAAACCAGGTGCCAATATCCACATCTGGGCACCTATTGGTTTGACCACTACCACCTCCCAAAAACTCATTTCCTCTCAAACCACGACACACTGGCACCTCCAGTCCTCTGGGACCTCCCTGCTGAGCCAGGACTGATGGGAAATGGTGGAGAGCAGCTTGGGGAGCTCATCCACCAGCTCCTTCATTCCCCTGGGATGGATCCCATCTGGTGCCAGAGACACCTGTGAGCCTCTGAGTTGCTCAGCAGGTCAGCAGCTGCTTCCTCCTGGATTCCAGGGGGCTGTTCTTCTCCCTGTACCCATCTACCAGCATAGGAAAACACTTGTCTGGAGGACAATCTGTCTTATTGTTGAAAATTGAAACAAGCAAGGTGTTAAGCAATTCAAACCTTTCCTTATCTTCAGTTACCATATTCTCCACTGCCTCCAATAAAGAGTAGAGGTTCTCCTTCTCCCTCCTTTTGTTATAATTCTTTTACAAATCCTTTTGTATTTTTTTACAGAAGCCACCAGGTTAGTTCTTATTGCACATTCATCTCTCAAGTTTTCTTCTTTCATAACTTAACAACATCCTTAAACACTTCCTGAGCTGCTGCTCCTTTTTTCCCTTGGGTTCCCACAAAATCTCCATGGGCAGCCAGGCCAGTCATTTTCCTCACTAGCTCATCTTTTGCCACACTGGGACAGGCTGCTCCTTCCCACTTAATATTACTCCCTTGAAATATGTCGATCCTTCCTGGACCCCTTTGTTTTTAAGGGCTGTTTCCCTTGAAAAACTCAGTACCTGATTCAGTACTCCCCAAATCAGCATCCTAAACAGGCCAAAGTCTGCTCTTCTTACTTCCAGTATAGAAGTTTTGTTGCTGCCACTCCTTCTCTCACAGGACATTGAAATCTTGATTATTTCATGGTCACTGTGCCCCAGGCAGCCTCCGAGCCCCACATCTGCCACCAGCCCTTCTCTGTTTGTGAACAGCAGGAGACAGAGCTTTCCTTGGCAGTGGAAGTGTTACCAAAATTCAGTAAAACAGAAAACTCCTTAACAGCAGTGCAGCATTAGGAAGCAGCATTCTTTATTCAGCCGGATGCATGGGGGAGAGCTCCTCCCAAAGCCGTGCGTGCTGAGTACAGGAAAGTTTCTGTTTATTTTCTGTATTTTGCACACATATTCATTGATTGTCCTGGACTAAACACACATCTGATAATCATCTCCCCAAAATCATTAACAGATTTCTCCTCCCCTTTTACCATGTGCTCTTCTGTCCTGGGGGCCTCTCTGGTGGTCCCTGGTGGTCGTGGACCCCAATGTCCCAGTGGGCCTGGCTGAGCTGGCAGGACACTGAGGCTGGTGAACTCCCAGTTTCCCTTCTGACACAATGGGCATTGTGTGGTTTCCATAGGCCTGGGGTTTTGGAGAACAAGCTCCAGGTGTCAGCTCACCTGGTGGAGGCAATTGATCATCTGGCAACATGAGGTCACAGAGTGGGCTGTGACATCCCAGAGTGGGTCTTGTGAGGTCATTGAGAAGCCACAACATCATAGACTGCCTCTGTGACATAACAGAGCTGGCTGTGACATCACAGAGCAGAGGTCTGACATCACAGAGCAGACAATGACATCACAGAGTGGGCTATGACATCATAGAGTAGGTCTTGTAAGGTCATTGAGAAGCTACAGCATCATAGACTGCCTCTGTGACATCACAGAGCCAGTTGTGACATCCCAGAGGGGCTGTGTGACATCCCAGGAGGGCTGTGTGACGTCACTGTGTTGGTCACTCCGCCCCAGCTGCCCCTCACAGTTTCTCCCAACAAGTCCAATGCTGTTCATGCCCAGCAGGGTCCCTGTCCCCCAGTATCCCCCCGGCCCACCTGGAGCCACAGCCTCCAGCAAAGGATGTTCCACAGGATCCAGCCCAGAGCCTGACATGGGGACAAGGGGCCAGGGCTGTGTGACCAGGACATCAAGGATGGGGATTATCCAGGTCCCTGTGTCCTGGTTTGGGCTGCCCAGGGCAGGAAAGATGTCAGGCAGCTGAAGCAGGGTTAGGGAAGGGCCTCCAAGGTGAGGCTGGAGCCCTTGGGCTGTGAGCAGAGGCTGAGGGATGTGGGCTTGTCCAGCCCGCAGCAGGGAAGCCTGAGGGGCTCCTCATCCCAGCCTGGCAGTGCCAGCGAGGAGGTGCTGGAGAACACAGAGCCAGGCTCTTCACCGGGGGCCTGGTGGGAGACAAAAGCCAATGGGCGGAAGGGGAAAGAGGGGAGATCAGGACAGGAGGAGATGAAATGAGTCAGGCTGGTTTCAGCAATTCCTCAACACCAAAAGCAGCCTGAGCCCCTTCTCCATCCACCACTGACAGCTTTGCAAATCAGGAATTGTTTGAGCAGTGTTGCCCCTACTCCTAGACAAGCATCCTGGTAGAAGAACTTGATTGTGTTTATATCTACCATAGAATCACGTATTCACGTTTAGTATGGAAATCACTTGTGGATGGTGGACATGTCAGATGTTGCTAGGACATTGCACATAGCTCAGGGAAGAGTGTAATTGTTATTAAATTGTGCCCTGTTCTACTATGGTCTGTTGGCCATGAAGAGAAACTTTCTGTGCCTCTGAGTCTCACCAGTTCCTGATCCCCAAAGAACACAAACCTGATGAGTTGTGGTTCCCACTCCAGTGGTGGCACTTGGACCTCCCTCCATAGCCAGAGCAGAGCTCCCTTGTCCCAGAAAGTCCCTGGCAATGCAGGGATGAAGGAAACAGGACAGGCTGTGGGGATCAGGGGCAGGGCATGGCCAGGGATTTGGCGTGGCTGTGAGCCCAAGGCAGGACCCGGCCCTTGGCCTTGGTGAACCTCATCCCATTGTCCTGGGCCCATGGCTCCAGCCTGTCCAGATCCCTCTACAGAGCTTCCTGCCCTCCAGCACAGCCACACTCCTACCCAGCTTGGGCTCACCTGGGAACTGACTGAGGGTGCCCTCGATGGCCTCGTCCAGATCAGCAATAAAGAGATTTCACTGACCTGGCCCCAGTCCTGAGCCCTGGGGACACCCCTGGTTGTGACTCCATTCCTCAGCTGCTCGGATTGCCAGGGGTTGGATGAGGGAAATGGTGGGGAGGGGGTAGGGACGAAATCTGATTGATTGTCAGCCATGAAGGGTCTTGATTTTCATGTCTGTTCAGACTGCATGAGGAGGTGCTGGGTGTCCATATCAACTGGGGATTGCTGATATCAATGTAGAAACAGGAAAAAAACCCAACTAAACGGGATAAAAATATTCTCTCTTCATTGTTTTCAATACAGCATATTCACTTTGAATACACTTCTGAAATCTGCCTAATTAAACACAGAAGAATTAAGCTTAAATTATTCCCAGAGGCTTTTCTTGTTCAAATGTTTTGAACAAATATTTATGAGCTTTTCTCACTCAATTCCTGAACTGAAGAGCTCAAGAAGGAAGAGGCCTCTGGAGGAGGAAAATTTATCAGCAACCACCAAGTGGCTGAGGATCCATCCCCATCAGAGCAGCAATGAATGGGCACAGCTTTGTGGCTGTCCTAGCTTTGGCATTGGCCCTGGACCTGGAGCAGGAGCAGCTCTGGAGGGCCCCAAGGCCGGGGCTCTTGTGCTGCCCTGGGCAGATGGGATGGCAGCAGGGGCTGCAGAGCTCTCAGCACCTCAGCCAGAGGGGAGCAGGGCAGCCAGAACACTAATCACTTTTTAAAAAATATTTAAATTTTAATAGTAATATAATGGTTTTAAGGATAGTAATACAAATTAGATCAATAAAAATTTGGACAATCAGAGTTAGGACAATTAAGAACAATATAAAAGCAAAGAATTACTAATGTTCAGATACTTTCCTCAAAAAAGCATGTCTGCTAACAAAGGAATAACCCTTAAAAGCAATTGCCTTTTGCATATTCATATATCTCATACATGATGCAAACATTCCTTTCAAACTAGGGATTTTTTCTGTTTATTGTCAACTTCTCCCTCTTCATCTTGTAAATCATGGTTTAGCTCCATGGAGTCTAAATGGAGGCAGAAGAAGCCTGGTTCTTTCCAATAAGGAGGCAATAATTCTTCCCGATAGGGAGGCAATAATTTTTGGGTCTTGTTGCTGTTATCTCTGTGCGGAGAATTTCTTTATCTTGTCCATTGCTTGAACTAGTTAGAAAAGTATCTACATTGCATAGTTTCCATTTTAATATTATGTTGTAGCGTAAAACTATATTTAACACACTACTTAAAAGGATTAATACAGTGTCCTGGATTGCCAAGCAATATGCATTCTATTTGCCATCTGTATGGCAGTTGTCTTCTGTTAAGTGAGCAGTTTTCCTTATCTCTTCCACAACCAATCCTCCCTCTGGGGAGACATCTGCAGATAACAGGCTATTGAGTGTCACTGCATGGCTGATAAGAACTAGAGCATCCCACTGGGAGATGCTCTGCCCAGAGGGAGGAGCCAAGCATTCCTACCTGGATATAATCTTGATTTCTGGAACACCAGCACGGCTTCTCCACTGGATTCCCAGAGGAGAACAGTTGCCTCTTCCACTGGATCTTCAGAGGAAGACTACACCCTTTCTACAGTATCCCTGCTCCAACAGAACCACACCTGACACTCCAGGAGGACTGCAGTCACAATTCCAATTGGACTGCTACCAACACCCTGACCAACAGGGTGTCAGGTTGTATTCTGACCCTGTCAGTGTTGTTTTGATTTACTGCATTGTTTCTTTTTTAAAAATTTTCTTCCCTAATAAAGAACTGTTATTCCTATTCCTATATCTTTGCCTGAGAGCCCCCCTAATTTCAAAATTGTAATGATTTGGAGGGAGGGGGTTTATATTTTCCATTTCAGGGAAAGTTACTGCCTTCCTTAGCAGACACCTATCTTTTCAAGCCAAGACAGGGGGCAAAGCTGGTCATGAGGAGGGAGAAATGAAGCCCCTGTGGGGCAGCGCTGCTCCCTGGTCACTTGGGATAGGGAGTGGCAACGGCATGGCTGTGCCTGGCTTGGTGCTTTCGTCCCCAGAGCTGTTCCTGCTTTCTTACCTGGTTCCCGGTAAAAATTGGAGACTGCCGATAGAAGGATTTAAATAAAAGAACAAAACTGCTATTTTTGCAGAGTTTGCATGCCAGTCCATTATAGCAGCTCAGCTCTCAGCTGTCTGCCTGCTCCCTGTCAATCCAGCACTTTCAGCCTGGACCAGAGGCCCTCTGCAAAGAAACTGCTGGCTGCTTTATGTCTCCTGCTGCTCATTGACACAGCCAGAAATGCCAACTACTTTGGATCCCAAGTCTGTCAAAACAGGTGAACTTCGCCAAGACACAGAGTCATGGCCCCTGCACAATGTCCCAGGAATCACCTGTGTTGCTGCTGTGGATTGTCACTGCTGAGGGTGAAATACTGTGGGAGCACATGCCCTGTCTCTAGACGCCATGGCTGACCAAAGCATGGTGCTCTAAAATCTTGCATTTGCAGGTTTCTGGTGTCTCCAGCATTGCTTTCTAAGCAAAACAGGGAGAAGGCAAACTGTGTGTAGCTAAAGATACTGTAGAGTGTGCAACACTTGCTGAGGCCTCGGTCTTCGAGGTGAGATCAATTTGGAATGACTGATGTAGAATGAGTGCAACACAGGAAAGGGGAGCATATAAGAAAGGGAGTTAATTGTAGAATTGAACATCTTGGATTGTTTCTTTCCATTTTCATTTCACCTCTGGAAAGCTGTTCCAGTTTTCCAAGAACCTTCTCCACAGTGATGTCTGTTCTTCTCAAGAACCCTTCCTGGAGAATGAGGTTGAGCTCCTGTCCCAAGATGTGCCACCACCTGCAGCTTCTCTTGGCTTTTCACACTGTGCGTGCAGCAGGACTCTTGCAGCAAAGCAGGACAAAGGTTTGGAGAACTTGACAACTTGTGCTTTCTTTTCTTGGTGGACTGGAGAGTTGTGCCATGGGTAAGGTTTTCATTGTTGCTGTTCTAGGCTAAGAAAACAGGAGTGGGTACCAGGAATTGTTAGGGAATACAAGCCTGGCTGAATGCAGAGAAAGAATCTCCAGAGTCTGCAGACAGAAGTGGAGAGTTCTGGTTTTTATTTCTCCTGGTGGATTTTTTAATTTAATTCCATAATCTGGAGGCAATTTCTGTGCTGGCCTCTGTCAGTGTATTTATTTCAACAGTACCAGCAACAGGGCTATGTTTGAGCACTGTAAATGTGCCTGTGAGGCTTTAATTCCCTTTCCCCTAGTGCCCAGGGGCTGGTGGGCATTCCAGTATCTGCTGATCTTTATGCCCGTGACAAAAATACTGACTTTGCTGTCATGAAGGCACCGTGGGTAGCACTAACTGAAAGAGGCACTTGTAGTTTTATGGATAAAATTCAGGTGGCAAGCAGAAGAGGGCCAAGAGCAGCCATGATCTCCAATTCCCAAGGCAAAGGCACCAGCAGCCTCCTGCTGTCAGCTGAGGGTGAGTAAAACAGTGCTGAAAAGAGCGCTGGAACCTGATCCTTTCTTCCTCTGAGGGCTGGCTCAGGGTAGCACAGGCGGGCCCTGAGGAGTCAGGGCTGTGTGTGGGTGCTTGTTGCTCTACTCCAGATTTCAGCTGGAAAAAGCCCTTGGGAGCTGAGGCAGGAGCAGGTGGGAAGGGGCCGGCGCTGCTGCTGCTCCTGGCCGGGAGCCCCGGCTGGGCCGGGCCGGCGCCCACTGCACTGCGGCTGCTGCTGCTGCCAGAGCCGGGCGAGACTCGGGGACAGGGAATGGACACGGGGGGAGAGCAAAGGCCTGGGGGCTGCAGGGATGGTGGCGCTCGGGCCAGCGGCAGCACAGAGCTTGAGACCGAAATCAACTGAGAGGGAAACGCTGGGGAAAGGCTCCATTTCAGCCTTTCTTTTCTCCTTGCTGGGCAGGGACTGAAATTAAAGGAGAACAAGCAGGGCCTGACCCCTTCTCCTTTGGGAGGAGCCCCACGCCTGGGGCTGTGAGGGGTTGTGAGGGGCTGTGAGGGGCTGTGGTATGCCAGGCACCTCATGGAACCAAGAGGCCATGGTGCCCCAGGAAGGTCTTGTGGAACCAAAGGGACCATGGTGACACTATGGAACCTCTGGTCCATTGTTACACAGCAGCCACAGCAGGGCTGCAGAACCCAGGAGATCATTGTGACACTGAACAACCTCATGGCATCAAGGCGACCGTGTTACGCTACTGAACCTCATGGAACCAAGGGCCCATTGTGACACTGCGGAACCAAGGAGACTGTTGTTGACAGTACGAAAGCTCGTGGAACCAAAGGTCCATTGTGACATTGTGGGGCCACATGGAACCATGGAGATCATTAAGACACTTCAGGACCCCCTGTAACCAAGGGGCCATTGTGACACTGCAGGGCCTTGTGTAACCAAGGGGTCATTGTAGCACGGCAGGGCCTCATGGAATCAAGGGGATCGCAGTGACACTGTGGGGCTCCATAAGGGGCTGTGGGGATCCATGAGACCACAGGGCCATTCTGACTGTGGAACCAAGGATACCATTGTTACACTATGGGGCATCATGGAACCAAGGAGGCCATTGCGAGCCAGTGGGGGAACCCGCTGAGGCTATTGTGACACTTCAAGGGCCATTGTGGAACTAGAGGGCCTCGTGGAACCAATGAGACCATTGTGACCATGATGGCACAGCCTCATGGGACCAAGGGGCTGTTGTGACACTGTGGGGCACCATGGAACCAAGGTGCCATTGTGACACTGCAGACCCAAAAGAGACCATTGTGACACCTGCAGGGCCTCATGGAACCAGTGAGAGCATTCTGACACTCTGAGTCCCCATGGAAACAAGGGATCATTGTGACACCACAGGGCCTCATAGAACCAAGGCAACCACTGTGAACCTGCAAGGCCTCATGGAAACAAGGGGACAGTGTGACACTGTGGGTTTCCATGGAAGCAAGGGGCCAGTGTAACACATCCAGGCCTGGTGGAACCAAGGGGCCATTGTGATCCTGGGGAACCCAAGAGAACCAAGGGGCCATTCTGAGACTCTGCATCCGCATGGGACCAATGGGCCATTGCGGCGTTGCACAGCCCCATGGAAACAAGGAAACCATTTTGACACTGCAAGGTCTCATGGAAGCAAGGGGCCATTGTGCCACTGTGGAGCCAAGAAAACCATTGTTCTATCACTGGGCCTCATGGAAACAAAGATCTGTTGTGATCCTACAGGGCCTCATGGAACCAAGGGGCCATTGTGATGCTGCAGGGCCCCAAGGATCCAAGAACATGGAACAGGTCTGGTTGGCTGGGCCTCCTGGGGGCTTCCGGACTGGTCCCACTGACCTTGGCATGTTGAGGGTCTCTTCTTATCAGGCTCTGAAACCCTGGAGTTCTGTGCTTTCCTTCCTGTGGGAAAGAACTGTCCTTCTCCAGGGATTCATGGCTGAAATTGGGATTCCTCCTCCAAATTGGATTCTATCCAAGGATTATTCCCCTATAAAACCTGCCAGGACAGACAGCTCTGGCTGGCCTTGGCCTCTTGGGGGCCACCTCTCATCTGCCTTCAAAGCACTGGGGGCCTCTGCTTTTTTTCCCATGAAAAAAACCATCTTTTAAGTCCAGGCATCCATGGCCAAAATTGAGAATCCACCTCCAAAATTCCTTCCATGCAAGGACAGCTTCCAGACAAAAGCTGCCAGGACTATCTCGGTTCCCTTGGTTTCCTGTGGGCCAGGTCTCATCTGCCTTTGAAATACTGGGCTCTGTACTTCCCTTCCTATGGAAAAGAAACTTCCTTCTTGTCCAGATGCCAATAGATAAAAGTGGGGTTTGGCCTCCCAACTTCTGTCTATCCAAGGATTCTTCCCTGACAACAGCTGTCAAGACAAGCAGGTCTGGCTGCCTTGCCTCCTTGGGGCCACCTCGAGTCAGCCTTTGAAACACTGGGGCTCTGTCCTTTTCTTCCTGTGGAGAAGAACTGTCATTCCAGTCCAGGAACCCATGGCTGAAATGGAATTCTACCTCCAAAACTCCCCATCTATCCAAAGGTTGCTTTCAGAGAAAAGCTGCAGGGACAGAGAGGTCTGGCTTGCCTTGGCCTCTGGTGACTGCTTCTCATGTGCCTTCAAAACCCTGAGGTTCTGTGGTTTCCTTTCTGTAGAAAAGAACTGTCTGTCTTCTCCAGAAACTCTTGACCTCAAGCACTTGACCACTTTAGGGACACAGGAGCTCTGGGCTCAGTGGGGTGGAGACCGAGGACAGCAAAGGAGAGCCCTGGGAAGGATTGAAGGGTGGGTTCAGAGGTGGTGGATCCTTTTGACATAGTAGAGAGCAGCCAGAGAAAGGGTCCTGCCCTTGGCATTGCACATCCCCACATGCCAGTGCCCATCCCGGGAAGAGCCGTGAGCAAGGAGGAGGATCTGCCTTGCCAGGGGCTGGGGCTCAGGCCTTGGGCCTTTGCATTCCTGAAACACATCCTGGTTTGTTCAGCACCAGGGACACCTTTCCCTTGCTTGTCCCCAGCTGTCATCACAGTGTTCTGCTCTGGCTGGAGCCTGGGGACACTTTCTTAGTTGTCTCCCTGAGAGGGATCTCTTGAGAGTGCAAGAAACTTCAGTGTTTCAATGTAACTGAGTTCTTGAGGGATTTGTGACATCACTGAGGGAATTGTGACATCGCAGAGCCAACTGTGAAATCACAGAGTAGGGTGTGAGACCATAGAGCAGACTCTGCCATCATAGAGGGTGGCTCTGTGGCATCATAGAGTGGGTTGTGACATCACCAGGTGGCTGTGTAAGATCATAGAGCAGGCTGAGACATCAAAGAAGAGACAGTGACACCATAGGGTGACTTTGTGACATCACCGACTCTTCTGTGACATCACAGAGCAGCTGTATCACATCACAGGGTGACATCTCATAGTTGGCTTTGTGACATCACGTGGGCTGTGTGACATCACAGAGATGGCTGTGTGACATTACAGAAGGCTGTGTGACATCACAGGTGGTTGTTCGACATCACAGAGGATATGTGACATCATAAAAGGGCTGTGTGATATCACAAGGGCTGTATGAGGTCACTGGGGATGTCACTCTGCCCCAGCCCCCCCCCCCCCCCCCCAGTTCCCCCCAGGGAAGTCCAACGCTGCTCGTGCACAGTGGGGTCCCCTGTCCCCCTGGGTCCCCCTGCCCTCTGTGCCGCAGCCTCCCCCAGAGCATGTTCCACGAGATCAACCCCAGAGCCTGACACTGGGACGGCGGGGCTGGGGCCGTGGGGGGTGGGGCAGGGGGATAGGGACCCTCTGGCAGCGTCCCTGTGTCCCCCAGGGCCAGGGCCTGGGCCAGGGCTCCTTCACCCTATTATGAACGAGGGCTTGAGAGCACTGAAAAAATCCTCAGCAAGGGATCAGCGAAAACCAGATTTAATATTCAGCAACACCACAGCAAAGTTCCTTGGCAAGAGTCACTCTGCTCCTGACTGGACACTTCAGGCACACCAAGGAAACAAAGCAAAACAAAACCAAGCAAAATCCAGGCAATCATATAGAGAAATGAACAGACTCCTGGTTCTCTGTATGTGTGGTAGGAAACAAAAGGACAGTCAGAGCAAGGATAAGAGGAATACTGCCCAAAAGCTTAACAGAGCTCAAACTTAACAGTACTTGACTTTGTACCTTAACCTATAGTGATACCTTAAATTTCACAGTTTAGCAAAAGAAGAGAGCTTAACAGTATTTAACCTAACTTATAATCTATGACTTTGAAATTTAATGAATAACACACAGAAGTAATTAACTCAGCTTATAACTTATATTAAACATAACAACTTAGCAAAAGAACAAATCCTAGAAGCATTTCACTTAGCTTTGACCTTGTGACTTGACCTTACCTAAAGGCCTGACAGTCTCAGCTATCCAAGGCACTCAAGCCCCTCAGAGAGCAGCATTTCTGCCCCATTTCCCCAGCACAGGCACTCCTGTGTGCACACAGACACCAAGAGTCAGTGCAAGGCACCTGTGAGAAATTCCCCTGAGGACAGGAAATGCTCACTGTGGATGCTTTGGCATCTCCCCAGCCAGGGAAGGGTTGAGCCTGGAGGAGTGGGGGGATCGGCCCAGGCTCTGTCGCTGTTCAGGGATCCCCGAGTGCAGCAAACGGGAGAGTTCCTGGCTGGGAGAGGCCCCACTCAGAGGGAGTCGCTGGCCCAGGAGAGCTCCAAGGGGCTCCTTTTGGAGCGCTGTTTGTAGGGCCCCAAGAGAGGGGCTTCAATCCCAGCAATGGCTCGTCCTGGCCACACTTGGCATCAACAGCTTTCTTTGGCAGTGTGAGAACAGGGATGTTGTGCCACCGAGGGAACAAAACCAGTTCCCAGGGCTGCTCCTACAGACACCAGGAGCTCCTTGGGCAGCAGCAGTTCCTGGGGCAGCCAGTGTTTGTGGTGAGCTGCAGAGGAGCTGAGCCCAGGGGCTGTTGGCCCAGGCCGAGGACCAAGGAGCATTTCTCAGCTGCCAGGGCGGCCTGAGAAGGGGAGGGGGGAATGCAGCAGCACAGGGCCCATGGAACCAAGGGAGCATTGTGACACTGTGGGGCCCTGTGAGACCAAGGGACCATTGTGACACAGTGGGGCCTCATGGAATCATTGGGACCATTGTGACACTACGGGGACTTATGAAACCTAGAGGTCACCATGACATTTTGGGGCCCCATTGAACCAAGGGTCCATTGTGACACTGCAGGTGGTCTTGTAATCAAGGCACCATTGTGACACTTCAGGGCCCCTTAAAACCAAAGGAACACAGAAAAGGTCTGGCAAGTTTGGCCTCCCCTGGAATGCCTGACTGGTCCAGCTGACCTTGCCATGTTGAGGGTCTCTTCTCATCTGCTACTGAAACACTGGGGCTTCATGCTTTCCCTCCTATGGGAAAGAACTGTCCTGCTTCTCCAGGTGCCCATGGGTGAGATTGGGATTCCACCTCCAAAGTTCCTTAAATCGAAAGACTGCTCCCAGAAAAAATCTGCCATTGCTGACAAGTCTGACTGGCCTTGGCCTAGTGAGGCTCTAACCTGCCTTCCAAACACTGGGGCTCCATGCTTCCCTTCCTATGGAAAAGAACTGTCCTTCTCAGCCAGGTGCCCATGGCCACAATTGGGGTTCCACCTCCAACATTGCCTACTGTGAGAGATTAGAGCAGATTGTTGGCTCAAAACATTTCATGTGTGAGGGAGGAAGGGACAAGTCCAGCCTTGCCCTGCCCTGGAACCCCAGTGTTATGTTTGCCCAATTATCCAATCACAAATAAAAAATACCAAACAGAATTAAATGTAGCTGCAATTTTAATGAAGTAGTTTAGAATATATAACATTTATTACACTCAATTTTTTGACAATATAATTTGGTTAAAATTAGGAATAATCTGGTTCTGATAATAACGCATAAGTAAGAAAATTACCATGGGGTACAGAGTGCAAGGGCTTTGGGACCCCTGCCACCTCAGGTACAAGGTCATCAAGTTACAATTCCGCTTTTTATGCTGTGTGCCATCACCAGCTCCTCCCATTTTCGATTTGTCACATTCGTATTTCCACCCTCATCATCCTCTTCATCCCGCATGTGCCACCATCCCTTTTAGGTGGTCGCAGCACTCTTTGGGGGTTGTCTGAGGAAGGCTTCTCCTCTTCCTCAGGTGTCCTTTATTTCACATTTGGATTACACATGCGCACCAAGCTGGTGCTGTATAGTATCAGCCAAAACTAACATTATATGAGCCAATGCCATGTTCTAACATTAAAGCAATAAATCTCAGCACATTAACATGTTTCTGATTTCCACCCAAGTTTTCCCTCTCTTTCAGATAAATTTAGTAATAGTTATCTCTTACTCCTTGTCCTGAACATCTGCAGGAGAAAGGGGGGGAGCGGACCCCTCCCCTCCCTTCTTCCTGGCATTTCCCTTTTTAACCATTTTATTATCTCCAAATAATAATTACTGTATCAATATTGATTACTGTTTCAATTTTTTCAGCACTAATCACACCTATTTATCACAATTAGATACTAGGAAAAAGCTTCTACAGAAAAAGTGATAAAGTACTGGAATTGTCTGCCCTGGGAGGTGGGGGAATCACCATCCTTGGATGTGTTTACAAAAAGACTGGATATAGAACTGAGTGCCATGGTCTAGTTGAGATGGTGTCAGGGCATGCGTTGTACTTGATGATCTTAAAAGTCTCTTCCAGCCTTGTGATTCTGTGATTCTGTCCTTGTGTGACATCACAGACCAGGTTGTGACACCATACAGTAGGCTATGACATGGCTGGTTTACTATGTGACATCACAGAGCAGGCTGTGACATTCATTGGCTGGTTGTGTGACACCATAGAACAGGTTGTGATGTCACCAAGTGGGCTGTGACATCACAGAATGGCTGTTTGACATCACAGAACAGGCTGTGAGGCCACAGAGAAGACTCTGCCATCGTAGATAAGGGCTCTGTGCCATCACAGAGATGCTGTGTGATGTCACAGAGAAGGCTGAGACATGACAGAGTGGGTTGTGACATCACCGAGCTGCCTGTGAAATCACAGAGTGTGGGAGGACAGATTGTCAAGAGAACAGAGATAGTGCTGAAGGCTATCTTGCTCCTGATGAATTGCAGCTGGTCTAATTCCCAAAGAGTGGGAAAAGCCTTGCCCTTAATAGGATGTGTTTTCCAAAGAGTGGGTTTATAAAGGAGTGGGTTAGCTGGCCGAGAATCAACTGCAGTCTGCAGGCTGTGCTGTGGGGAAAAAGAGCTGAGCAGTTGTGTGAGGGGCAGCAAAGGGAAGATGTCGTGTGAGGGAAAGACAGGCTCATGTGGTTGTGCAAGTGACAGGAAAGAGTTAGCTGGTCCCACAGAAGGAAGAGAGAAGGAGTCAGAAGGCTGTGTGCAGTTGCCTGAGGGTAGTCTACAGACAGAAAGGGTGGAGAGTTTTTAGATAATAAGGGGCTGGCACTTGGGTCATGACCCAAAGTCACACATGGGGGAAGAACCCAGGAAGACCAAGGGGTATTTAAAGCTTGCCACGAGGCAAGCGCACATCTTGACCCTACCTCCTCTTGGAATTTCTATCTGAACACCACTGAAATCCAGGAGTTGGCAACTGTGTGTGTGTGCTTCTCTGTATCTTTTTTCCATTTCTCTCTTTCTGCGTCTTCTTCTAATTCCCTTCTCTTGCAAATTTTGAGTAACTTAAAATTAAACAGGCTTAGAGTTTGCATTGTTGAATGGGCCAAGTTAATGCTTTGAGAAGTGTTCTTAGTGAATTGAATGTCATTTAAACCTTTTGCTAAATTTTCTCTGATTTTCTGAAGTTCCCAGTAAAGTCTGTTTTGTTGAACAGCTGAGAATCTCCTGTTGTTATTTCTCCAGTGAGTCCAACTCAGAGTACAAAACTCATTGTAATTCCTTTGAAATGTCTCATTGAGAGAGTCTTTTAGTGGATGGGGGGGTGGAACCCAGGGAACAGGGAATATTTCTCTGCCTGCTCTGAGGCATCCTGTCCCCCAGAGAAGCACTGCTTTTAACCTTTGCCCATGGAGAGAGCTTCCAGGACTTTGGGATGGATTGGAGTCTACAAGTGTGTGAAGTACATAATAGAGAAAAGTGTAGTTTGTCACAGGGAAAGAAATTTAGAGTTTTGGGATTTTAGAGTAGGGGTAGATAGGAGACAAGATGGAGGATCTGGGGTGTTGTCTGAGCTGCTGCTTCTTCTTCATCTACTCCATTTTCTGCAGTGTTGGTGGCACAGGGTGATTGGTTATGGGAACCCACAGGGTAGAGGTTACATGGACAGACAAAGGATTAGTTATTGGTAGAAAGGTAGAAATGAAGTGCATTTTCAGTGTTAATTGGAGAAAACAGCTTTAAAAGACCTTGAAACTGTACATCTTGTGATCATTTCTGCTGTACTTTCTTGTGTGCTAAGTCTGGTGCAGACGGCGTGCCAAACTTCTGATAAGATAACAATAAACAGCAACCTGAAGACCAAAAGAAGTCCCGTGCGTCTTTCAGTCCTGGCACAGAACTGTTAAAAGAGGTTTCCCCCCATCAGGGGAGCCTCGGGGGCCCAACAAGGGGCCAGCACACTTGTCCAGGCGCCCATGGCAAAACTGGGATTCCTCATCCAACAATGCCAGTTATGACAGACTGGAGGAGATTGTTGGCTGGAAACATTTTGTGTGTGTGGGAGGAAGGGGCAGGTCCAGCCTTGCCCTGCCCTGGAAGCCCAGCACTGCCTTGCCCTGGAAGCCCAATCCCCCCAGTGCCTCTATCCCAGCCCAGCAGTGTCTGCCAGTCCCTGGCACAGCACAGGCAATGCTCCACAGCCACTTCTGCAGCCCCCAGCCCAGCTCCTGAGGGACCAAATGAGCCCAAGGCCCACCTGGGGGAAGGGCCCATGGAGACCAAGGGGTACTGAAGGCTGAGAAGAAGGCAAGCACACATCTTGACCCTACCTCCTCTTGGAATTTCCATCTGAACACCTCTGGAATCCAGGAGTTGGTAGCTGTGTGTGTGCTTTTCTGTATCCTATTTGTCTTTCTCTCTTTCCGTGTCTTCTTCTTCTGTTTCTGTGCTCCTGCAAATTTTGATTAACATTAAATTGAACAGGCTTAGAGTTTGTGAAGTTGAATGGACCAAGTCAATACTTTGAGAAGTGTTTTTTCTTGATTGAATGTCTGTCGTAGTTTGACATGAAAGGAATTTTAAAACGTAATACAAAACTTGTGTAACTGACAATCTGTTAAATCACTGAGATACTGAACACGCCTCTGTGAAACACAGATGTGAAAGATCAAAAACCCAGGAACCTCCTCTTTCTTTTCCAGTCAACAAGGAAGTAGCGGTCCTGATCCCGGCCCCCATCTCAACCAAACCAAACCTAACCAAGCAACTCTGCCGTGGGCTGAGCCCCTTCCCCCCTCTCCAGGCTACCCCCCTCCCATCTGTCCCATTCAAACCAAACCAAACCCCAACAACTACCAAACAGGAAAACAAAAGAGGCTACAAAACCCCAACCAGAACAAAGCTGGCCACAGCTATTAAAATCTTATCATCAAGTCCCCTCCCTGTGGGAACCCAGGACTCTCCTCTGGGTGCCCTGGATGGCCAGAGCGGCTGCCAGGAGGCTCTGAGACCCTGGCATGCAGCCAAAGACACATGTGGGGTTTTGATCTTAGCCCGTGGATCAAATTACGAACTCTGTATGAAGAATTACAAGCCACACACACAAGTTTAGGTATTGTAGTAGAAGTAGTCACGAAGTGAAAGGAAGGATTTTTGAGTGCTGTACAGGGGGGTTTTAAGCCTTGTACGCAGGAGTCCAAGTTTTGTACATGGGGGTCAAGAGTTCTAAGATGGAGGGACTTGGGTGTGCCCTGTCCTCTTTCTTTCTCCTTCCAAACCTCCATGTCTTTGGTGATGTTGGCACTCACAGATTGGTTTAGAGTAGAAAGTCACCATTCAATATAGATAGTACGCATTGGGGAAAAAGTATAAACATGTAACATGTAATGCATGATATAAAAGATGGCACCAGCCCCCTGGCAGGGCAGTGTGCCTTTGTCTGACCTGCTGAACGGGCCGCAGCAGTTCAGGAAAAGAATATTTTAGATAACTTACAATAAACTATCTTGAGACCGGACAACAGAAGACTACTGAGTCTTTCTTTGAAGGCACGGGTTGGAGCAGAGAATTTTCTGTCTTTCGGAGTCACCCCAATCTGGGGCACGAAACCCCACAGGTTAATTATTTATGCATTTATTTTCTTGTGAGATAAGTTCAAGACAAAGGTAAACTAAGCTTAAAATTTTAAAAGAGTAAAAAGAAAATTTTATTAAAGGTAATTAAAAGGAAAAAGGTAATAAGAATAAAAATGACATCTTAAAAAAACTTTTTTTTTCTTTACAACATATTTTACTGACAATGTAAAAAAACGAAATGTAAAATTTCTAGTTAGTTATTAATTTGAATATTTTTATTATTTTATAGTTTTATGTGTTATAATGAAAAAACTTCTTTCTTTAGAGTTTACAAGAGAATTTTAGTTTTAAGAATAAGGTATTTTTTTCTTTTTTTTTGGGATATAATTTCTTCTTCACTGACTTTGATGGTTTTATGCTGTTTTTTATATGCTTGTATTTTGTTTTTCTTTTACTCGAAGGAGGATTGAAGTGTTGCAAGGGTTAACACCTGACCTGCCAGTAACTTGTGTTGGAAGTTGTGGTTGGGTTGTGTTAGGATTGGTTTTATGGTTGGTTTTGGGGGTTTTTGTGTTTAATTTTAGTTGTAGGGTTATTTTGTGTGGATTGTAGGTTGTAGGGGTTTTAGTTTGAGTTGTGTTGGGGGGAGGCTTGATGGTAAGATTTTATGAGCTGTAGCTAGCTTTGTTCTGGTTGGGGTTTTGTAGCCTCTTTTGTTTTCCTGTTTGGTAGTTGTTGGGGTTTGGTTTGGTTTGAATGGGGCCGATGGGAGGGGGGCAGCCTGAGGAAGGGGGAAGGGGCTCAGCCCAAGGCAGGGTTGCTTGGTTTGGTTTGGTTGAGATGGGCCCAGGGCCGGGGCTGCTACTTCCTTGTTGACTGGAAAAGAAAGAGGAGGTTCCTGGGTTTTTGATCTTTCACATCTGTGTTTCACAGAGGCGTGTTCAGCATCTTAGTGGTTTAACAGATTGTCATTTACACAAAAAGTTTTGTATTTTTAACTTTTTCTCAGTCAAACTACGACAGACATTCAATCAAGAAAAAACACTTCTCAAAGTATTGACTTGGCTTATTCAACTTCACAAATGCTAAGCCTGTTCAATTTAATGTTAATCAAAATTTGCAGGAGCACAGAAACAGAAGAAGAAGACACAGAAAGAGAGAAAGACAAATAAGATACAGAGAAGCACACACACAGCTACCAACTCCTGGATTCCAGAGGTGTTCAGATGGAAATTCCAACAGGAGGTAGGGTCAACATATGTGCTTGCCTTGTTCTCAGCCTTCAATACCCCTTGGTCTCCATGGGCCCTTCCCCCAGGTGGGCCTTCAGGTCACTTGGTCCCTCAGGAGCTGGGCTGGGGGCTGCAGAGGTGGCTGTGGAGCATTGCCTGTGCTGTGCCAGGGACTGGCAGACACTGCTGGGCTGGGATAGAGGCACTGGGGGGATTGGGCTTCCAGGGCAGGGCAGTGCTGGGCTTCCAGGGCAGGGCAAGGCTGAGGCTGGACCTGCCCCTTCCTCCCCCACACATGAAATGTTTCCAGCCAACAATCTCCTCAAGTCTCTCACAACAGGCAATGCTGGATGAGGAATCCGAATTCTGGCCGTGGGCACCTGGCTCAGAAGGACAGTTCTTTCCCATTGGAATGGAAGCATGGAGCCCCAGTGTTTGGAAGGCAGGTGAGAGCTTCACTAGTCCAAGGCCAGCCAGACTTGTCAGCAATGGCAGATTTTGTATGGGAACAGTCTTTGGATTTAGGGAATTTTAGAGGTGGAAACCCAATCTCACCCATGGGCGCCTGGAGAAGCAGGACTGTTCTGTTCCATAGGAAGGAAAGGACAGAGCCTTCCCCAGGGTTTTAGGGACAGATGGGAAATGACCCTTGTGAAACCACTGCCAGACAGACTTTTCCTGGCAATATTCCCATGGGAACAATCCCTGGATATAAGGAAATTGGGAGGTGAAATCCCAACTCCGGCCAAGGGTGCTTGGAGTACAAGGACAGTTCTTTTCCATAGGAAGGAAAGCATGACGCCCCAGTGTTCCAGTGGCAGATGATAAGAGACCCTCAACATGCCAAGGTCAGCTTGACCAATCAGGCCCTCCATAGGAGGCCAAACCAGCCAGACATGTTCCACGTTCCCTTGCTTTTATGAGGCTCTGCAGTATCACCATGGTCCCCTTGGTTCCATCGGGCTCTGCAGAGTCCTAATGGTGCTTTGATTCCATGGGGTCCAGCAGGGTCACAATGGACCCTTGGTTCAATGGGGTCCCAAAATGTCACAGTCACCCCTGGGTTCCAGATGGCCCTGAAGTGTCACAATGGTCCCAATTGATTCCATGAGGCCCCGCATTGTCACAATGGTCTCCATGGCTCCCCAGGCCCCACAAGGACATGTGACTCCTATTCTGTGAGCCCTGTAGTGTCATAATGGGACTTGGGACCCTGGGGGTTTGCAGTGTCACAATGGCCTCCTTTGGCTGCACAGTGTCACAAAGGACCACTTATTCCAGCAGACCACCCTGTGTCACCCTGGAGTTTTGGTTTCATGCAGCCCTGCAGTGTCACACAGGCCTCTTGGTTTCATGAGGCCCCACAGTATCACAATGGTCCTCTTGGTTCTGTGGGGACCCCCAGGGTCACAATGGTCTCACTGGTTCCATGAGGCCTCACAGTGTCATAATTCTGTGCTTATTCCATGTATCCTCATAGCATCCCAATGGTTTCCATGATTCCATGAGTCCCCTCAGTATCACAATGGTCTCCTTGGTTCCATGGTGATCCACAGTGTCACAATCGCCCCTTGGTTCCATGACACTGCAAAGTGACATCATGGCCTCCATGGTTCCATGAGGCTTCGTGGTGTCACAATGGACCCTTGGTTTGATGGGACCTTTCAGTGTCACAATGATCCCTACATTCCATGGAGCCACACAGTGTAAGTACAGCCCCCTTGGTTCCAAGAGGCCCAGCAATGTCACAGTGATCTCCATGATTCCATAAGGCCCCACAGTGTCACAATAGTCCCTTGGTCTCACAGGGCCCCACAGTGTCACAATGCTCCCTTGGTTCCATGGGCCCTGTGCTGCTGCATTCCCCCCTCCCCTTCTCAGGCCGCCCTGGCAGCTGAGAAATGCTCCTTGGGCCTTGGCCTGGGCCAACAGCCCCTGGGCTCAGCTCCTCTGCAGCTCATCACAAACACTGGCTGCCCCAGGAACTGCTGCTGCCCAAGGAGCTCCTGGTGTCTGTAGGAGCAGCCCTGGGAACTGGTTTTGTTCCCTCGGTGGCACAACATCCCTGTTCTCACACTGCCAAAGAAAGCTGCTGATGCCAAGTGTGGCCAGGATGAACCATTGCTGGGATTGAAGCCCCTCTCTTGGGGCCCTACAAACAGCGCTCCAAAAGGAGCCCCTTGGAGCTCTCCTGGGCCAGCGACTCCCTCTGAGTGGGGCCTCTCCCAGCCAGGAACTCTCCCGTTTGCTGCACTCGGGGATCCCTGAACAACAGCAGAGCCTGGGCCGATCCCCCCACTCCTCCAGGCTCAACCCTTCCCTGGCTGGGGAGATGCCAAAGCATCCACAGTGAGCATTTCCTGCCCTCAGGGGAATTTCTCACAGGTGCCTTGCACTGACTCTTGGTGTCTGTGTGCACACAGGAGTGCCTGTGCTGGGGAAATGGGGCAGAAATGCTGCTCTCTGAGGGGCTTGAGTGCCTTGGATAGCTGAGTCAGTCAGGCCTGTAAGTAAGGTTAAGCCATGAGGAAAAACTCAAGTGAATTGCTTCTAAGAGTTGTTCTTTTACTAAGTTGTTATGTTTAATATAAGCTATAGGCTGAGGTAAATACTGTTAAATATTATTCCTCTGTTAAATTGCAAAGTCATAGGTTATAAGTTTGGTTAAATACTGTTAGGTGATGTTCTTTTGCTATATTGTAAAGTTTAAGGTATCAGTCAGGGTTAAGGTATAAGTCAAGTCCTGTTAATTTTAAGCTCTGTTAAGCTTTTCGACCATAATCCTTTTATCCTTGCCCTCACTGTCCTCTTGTCACAAACAGACAGGGACATTTCTCTGTTCATTTCTCTGTATGACTGCCTGGATCTTGTTTGGTTTTGTTGCTGCTTTGTTTCCCTGGTGAGCCTGAAGTGTCCAGTCAGGAGCAGAGTGACTCTTGCCAAGGAACTTTGTGGTGCTGTTGCTGAATATTAAATCTAGTTTTTGCTGATCCCTTGCAAGGAATTTTTTCAGCGCTCTCAAGCCCTGGTTTGTAAGATGGTGAAAGATCCCTGGTCTAGGCTCTGGCCCTGGGGGACACAGGGACGCTGCCGGGTGGTCCCTGTCCCCCTGTCCCACCCCCCACGGCCCCAGGCCCCATCCTGGTGTCAGGCTCTGGGGTCGATCTTGTGGAACATCCTCTGGGCGAGGCTGTGGCACCGGGGGTGGGGGTACCCAGGGGGAAAGGGGATCCCGCTGTGCACGAGCAGCATTACACTTCTCTGGGGGGAACTGTGAGGGGGTGGCTGGGGCAGAGTGACCTCCCCAGTAACCTCACACAGCCCCTATGATGTCACACAGCCTTCTTAGGATGATACACATACCCTCTGTGATGTCATACTACCTTCTGTGATGTCACACAGCCTTCTATATGCCACACAGCCCCTGTGATGTCACAAAGCCAACTCTGAGATGTCACCCTGTAATGTGATACAACTGCTCTGTGATTTCACAGAAGACTCAGTGATGTCACAAAGTCACCTAAGATGTCACTGTCTCTTCTTTGATGTCGTAGCCAGCTCTATGATGCCACAGAGCCACCCTCTATGATGGCAGAGTCTGCTCTATGGCCTCACACCCTACTCTGTGACATCACAGCCAGCTCTATGATGTCACAACCCACTCAGTGATGTCACAAAATCCTCAAGAACTCAGTTACATTGAAACACTGAAGTTTCTGGTACTATGAAGAGATCCCTGTGAGGGACACAACTGAGAAAGTGTCCCCAGGTTCCAGCCAGAGCAGAACACTGGAGGCAGTGATGACAGCTGGGGACAAGCAAGGGAAAGGTGTCCCTGGTGCTGAACAAACCTGGATGTGTTTCAGGAATGCAAAGGCCCAAGGCCTGAGCCCCAGCCCCTGGCAAGGCAGATCCTGTCCCTCCCTCCTTGCTCACGGCTCTTCCCGGGATGGGCACTGGCATGTGGGGACGTGCAATGCCAAGGGCAGGACCATGGGGCGGCCCCTGCCAGGCTGCTGAGCAGGGACAAGGAGGCAATGAGGCCCCAGGCCTGCAAGGGTCACTTGTCCCCTCGTGGCCTCAGGCCCAGGGCCAGCAGCCATGGCCCAAGTGCTGCCCAAGTTGGCTCTGTCAGGGCCTTGCAGCTGCTGCCCATCCCTGTGCCCTGTGCAGCCCAGGCTCTCCTACGGTTTCCCTGCCCTGCGCCTCTGTCCCTGCAGGCTGTCGTCATGCCCCTGCTGCCCCACCTGGCTGGCCCCTTCCTCTTGCTGACAGCTCTGAGTCCTGCCTGCCTCTGCCTGCCCACACAAAGCCTTGGCCTTGGTACTAAAAGGTTTAGTTCAATTTTTTCTGTGCCTGTGAACTTCTAGCACAAGGAACAAGGCATGCAGGGGCTGCTTTCCCAGCAAGGATGGTTGGAAGACCAGAAGAAGACATCTGGCTCAAGAATGCAGTGATAGAGAAAGGAAGGACTGAATCAGGGAATTTGGGGTGGGTTTTATGGTAACGGGTAGATGGTAATACACATTTAGTGACTGTATATAAGCAACACACTGGTAGAATTACATCTCCACATAAGGTTAGGAGTTATCTCCTGCTGGACCTCAGAGCTGAATAAATGATACCCTCTTAAAGAGCAAATTAGTGTTAAGGAGTCTTATTCTGATATTTTCGGAGATTTGGTGATGGCAAGACCTCTCAGAACCAAGGAGTCAACTGTTACACTGCAAACTCCTGGAACAAAGGGTCCATTGTAATTGTGTGGAACCCCATGGAACCAAAATCCGTTTTGGCACATCGGGGCCACATTGAATCAATGGTCCACGGTGATACTGCGGATCCAAGGAGACCATTGAGACACTGAGAAACTTCTTGGTGACCATTGTGACACAGCAAAGCCTCGTGGAACCATGGGTCCATTGTGACACTGCAGAACCTCACGGAACCAAGGTGACCATGTTCTACCTCAGAACCTCATGGAACAAAGGGACCATGGACACTGCAGAGCCAAGGAGACTGCTGTTGGCAGTGTGAAAGCTCATGGAACCAAGAATCCATTGTGAAACAGCTGGGCCTTGTGGAGCCAAGGATCCCATATGGCACTGCCATTGTGACACTGCAGGGCCCCATGGAAACAAGGGAATAGGTCTGCTTGGCTTGGTGCGACTGGTTCAACTGTCCTTGGCATGTTGAGGGTCTCTTCTAATGTACCCCTGAAATACTGGGGCTCTGGGCTTTGCTTCAAATGGAAAAGAACTGTCCTTCTCCTTCAGGTGTCCTTGGCTGAAATGGGATTCTGCCTCCAGAATTCCCAATACCCAGGGATTGCTCCCAGGCAAACACTGCTATTACCCAAAAAGTCTGGCTGACCTTGACTTCCTGAGACCTGGCTCTCATCTGCCTTCAAACACGGAGGCTTTCCTTCCTAGGGAAAAGGACCCTCCCTCGTGCACAGGCACCCATGGTGGAAATTGGTACTTTTCCTCTGAATCCACTATATGCAAGGGTTTTCCCGGACAAAAGCTTCCAGGACAGAGTGCTCTGGCTGGCCTTGCCCTCTGGTGGTTGCCTCTATTCTGCCCTGAAACAGTGGGGCTGCAGCCTTTCTCTTCCCATGGAAAAGAACGATCTTCCTTTTTCTCCAGGTGCCCATGCCCAAAATTGGGATTCCACCTCCAAAAGTCCTATATCCAAAGATTACTCCAACACAAAAGCTGCCATTACAGACAGCTCTGGCTGGCCTTGGCCTCCTTAGGGCCAGCTCTCAACTGCCTTCTAAACACAGGGGCTCCATGCTTTCCTTCCTGTGGAAAAGAACTGGCCTTCTCCTCCAGGCAAAATGGGCTGAAATTTGGATTCAACATTCAAAATTTCAAATATCCAAGGGTTACTCCCAGAAAAAGCTGCCTGGACAGTCAGGTCTGTCTGGCCTTGGCCTCTGGTGACTGCAGTTCATTGGCGCCTGAAACACGGGGGCTTTGTGGTTTCCTTCCTGTGGAGACCAATGTGACACTGTGGGGCCTTGTCTGAAGGCCACTGTGACACTGCGGGGTGCCATGAATCCAAGGGACCAAAGTGACACTGTGGGGCCTCCTTGAACCAAGGACATCTTTGTGGCACTGCTGGGCTGCATGGTCCCACGGGGCCAGTGTGAAGCAGCAGGGCTTTGTGGAACCAAGAGGCCATTGCTGCCTTTCAGGGCCTCATGGAGCCAAAGGGCCATTGTGATCCTGTGTAGCACCGTAGATCCATGGAGAGCATTGTGGCATTGCAAGGCCCCATGGATCCATGGAGACCATTGTGACACTGTGGAGCCCCATGGAATGAAGGGAACATGGAGCCGGTTTGGCTGGCTTGGCCTCCCAGGGGCCACCGGACAGGTGCAGCTGATCTTGGAATGTTGAGGGCTGCCTCTCATCAGCCCCTGGAGAACTGGGGCTCCTTGCTTTCCTTCCTATGGAAAAGAACCATCCATCTTTCCGGTGCCCACAGCCAAAATTGATACTTCCCCTGAAACATGCTCGGCCTCTCCTGGAGCAAGGACCAGGAGTTCTGCACTGTCCCTGACCTCCATTTCCCGGGCCATGGGGTGTTCCAGCCATGGGGCTGATGTGGAAGCTGACCTCCCTCTGTGCCCCTCAGCAGCTGCTGAGCCCTTCAAGGGGGCCAGGGCAGTGGGGCGAGTGCCCCCAGTGCTGGAGCATCCCAGAGCAGGTACTGCCATGGGGCTCACCCAGAATGGGCTGCTGGGCTGGGCTGGGCTGGGAAGTGCCCAGGAGATAAAACCTACCCATGTCAGCTGAGCTGTGTGACTCTGCAGGGCCAGGACATGTTCCAGCAGGTGTGTGCTGCTCGGCCAGCCCCCTGGCAGGGATCTCAGACTGGCAGGTGCATCATTGAGGAGGTTGGTCTGTGGCCTTGGTGACATGGCCAGTCTGAGAAGGTGCCCCAGGGCTTTGACCATCCCTCCAGCCTCTTCCCTCAGCCACTTTCAGATCTGGGCACGCATCCCAGTTTATTGGTCTGTTTGTTCTGTGGTTTTCTCCTTCCTCCTGCCAATTTCAGCACCACTGTAGGGGCAGCATCAGCCGTGCCCCATCTTCCTCGTCACCCAGCCCTTGGCAGACCCCAGAGCAGGGCGCTCTGTGACCCCAGGCACTGGACATGGCTGGAGAGGCGGGACACTGAGGTCTGGAATGGACCCTCTGGTGGGGAACATTTGCCCACCCAAAACACACCCTGTGCTGCGCCGTGTCTGATGAGGGGGATTTGGGGCCTGTGCTGGGCAGGGGGGCTGTGCTGCCTCAGGGACAAATGACAGGGATGAGCCACAACACAGCAGCCAGGAGGTGGAAGTGAGGACAAGCTATGGAGGAAGAATTCAGAAATCTGGCCTGAGTCTGTGTTCATGTGCTTAGGAAAGCCAAAGCTCAGCAGGAGCTGATGGAGGCTGCAGGCAACATCCAGAGCAAAGTTAATTCAGTCGCTGTGTTTGCAGTGAATGGCTGCAAAAGGAACATGTCAACCTGCTGCTGCTGAATGAGGGCAGGGAGGAGCAAATCTAGGATTACAAAGGGGCTTGGGTTGGAATCCTAAAGATATCCAGTTCTTATCTCCTGCCATGGGCAAGGCCACCTTCCACTGGACCAGATTGCTCCATCCAACCTGGCCTTGAACACCTCCAGAGGTGGGGAGTCTGCAGCCTCTCTGGGTAACCTGTGCAAGGGCCTCTGCATCCTCATTGGGAAAAATTTCTTCCCAATATATCCCATCTAAACCTGCCCTCCTGCATCTCATGGCCATTCCCCCTTGCCCTGTCCCTCCAGGCCTTTGTCCAAAGTCCCTCTCCAGCTCTCTCAAAGCCCCTTTGGGTGCTGGAATGGGCTCTAATGTCTCCCTGGAGCCTTCTCATGCCCAGGCTGAACAGCTCCAGCTCTCTCAGCCTGGCTCCAGAGCAGAGGTGCTCCAGCCCTGCAAATTGTGACACTGCAGACCCCCTCATGTAACCGAGGGTCCATTGTCACACTGTGGAACCAAGGAGACCCTTGTGACACTGGGGTGCCCCATGGAAACAAGGGGCCATTGTGACACTGCAGAGCCCCATGGAAACAAGGAGAGCATTGTGACACTGCGGAAACAAGGAGAGCATTGTGACACGTGGCATCTCACAGAACCAAATCTCCATGGTGATACTGGCGATCCCCTTGGAACAAAGGAGAGCACTGTTATACAATGAGGCCTCATGGAACCAAGGGGCCATCCTGACCCTGTGGGGCCCCATGGAACCAAGGAGACCATTGTGACACTTTGGGGCCTCAAAGAACCAAGGAACCATTTTAACAGTGCAGAACCAAGGAGACCATTGTTACACTGAGAGGCCTCAGGGAACCATGGAATCCCTTGTACCGCTGAGAGATCTCATGGAACCAAGTGTCCTTTGTGATGCTGTGGAAGCAAGAGGCCATTGTGACACCGGGGCTCCACAGAACCAAGAGGCCCCAGTGACACTTCAGGGCCTCATGGAACCAAGGAGAGCATTGTGACACTGCAGGGGCTCATGGAATCTGGGACCGTTGTGACACAGGGGAGGCCATTGGAAGTAAGTGGCCCATTGTGACATAATGGGGATCTCAAGGAACCCAGGGGCCATTGTGACACTTCAGGGCCTTGGGAAAACAAGGGGATCATTGTGGCACTGTGGGGTCTTGTATAACCAAGTTCCAGTGTGGCACTGCCGGGCCTCATGGAACCAAGAGCCATTTTAAAACTGCAGAGCCAAGTAGAACATTGGGACACTGTGGGGCCTGACTGAACTGATGAGAATATTGTGACGCAGTGAGACCTTATGGAAACAAGGATCCATAGTGACACTTTGGGGTGTCAGGTAACAAGGAGTCCAATTGTGACACTGCAGAGCCAAGGAGATCATTACGATACTACAGGATCTCACGGAACCACAGGGCCATTGTGACACTGCAGGGCCCCATGGAAGTGAGAGTCCATTGTAACACTGCTACCAAAAATCAGGAAAAAAAAAAGAGAAACTGCATAATACCAAGGGAGCAGTAAGAAGCAGCATTCTTTATCCAGCCAGATGCATGAAGGGGAATAGCTCCTCCCAAAGCTGTGCATGCTGAGTACAGGAAAGTTCCTGCTTAGAGACTGTATTTTATATACATGCACAGTGACTGATACAGAATAAAAATACACATGACAATCATTTTCCTGAAATCATTAACATATTTTCCCTCCCCTTCACAGATGTGTTCTTCAGTCCTGGAGTGGTCTTTGGTGATCCCTGGTGATTGGTGATGACAGAATCACACCTGACTGTCCAGTGAACAGTTAAAATTTGGCACAACTGGAGCTGGTGACTTTTCAATTCTCCTTCTTACACAATGGGCATTGTGCAGATCCATGGGCCAGTGGGTTTTGAGGAACAAGCATCATGTGTGCTCCGCTGCTGGAGATGGTTTCTCATCTGGTAACATCCTACCCTTTGAGGCCTATGAAGCTTCTCTTCTCTTCAAGCCTTCCTAAGCGTCACATCAGTGTCTGCTGGAATTCAATGGCCTCTCCATGACGCAGCAGCCCTGCATTTCCCTCCTGCAGCCTTGGTCTCCAGCACAGCCATGGAGGCTCTTTGGGCTCCTGACTGTTCCTGCAGGCAGCAAGGGGAGCTGAGTTCTGCCTTTGGCCCAGTCAGGCCTGGCCAGCACAGGCCATGCTCAGTGTTATGAATGAGTGTCAAAATTCATATTTATTAGAATAGAGAAATAGATTCAGAATAATATAAAATAAAGTAGATAGATATTAAAGTAAAAAGGGATACAAGGAGAGTTACGTCTGGACATGTTCTCAGGGAAAAACCCAAGAAAAGTCAGTCTGCAGTAAAATACCAACACATACCATACCAATAGACTCCATTTACATGTGAAACTCAACAGGGACCCTTGATTTCAAGATTGCAACCACACAGGGAATTACGCCATCAGCAGCACACCTGGATACTCCCGACTGGAGGGGGGGAGAACACACTGTTTAGAATTTTAAAACAGTTCTGGGAAACCTCTCAGTTTGTAAAAGAGATTTCCAGTAAGAGCTGAGTATCGGAATTCAGGGTGATAACAAGGATATCTCTCTCGGAATGTGACTGTGTATTGTTAAGATTAGTCCTGTCTAGCACAAGACCAGAAGCCAATGAATTATTCCCGAAGACATCGAGGACAGGACCACCTTCCATCAAATACCATTCTACTGAACCGGAGAAACCTTTGGAACTTGTTTGGTTATGAAAAGGACAATGGACTTCCTAGCCCGCGGAAAGAAAAATAGGATAAAAGACCTGCGTGGAGGAAACTCTGTGTGCTCGCCACACTCCGAAGCTGCCAGTGCTTGGGGTTGCTCAGTGCACCACCCAGGGTCTATTCCCGGGCTAGACTCTGTCCGATCCATGGCTTACCGAAATTCTGTCAATTGGCGCGAAATAAATTTTGTACTTTGTTTTTATATCATAATTTGGGTCTTGCAAATTATTGATAAAATTAAATTGGAAATTTCATCCATAACACTCAGCAATTGCTTGTCTGAGCCTGGCCTTGCTGCCAGCCCCGGCAGCGGCTGCGTGGCCCCTTGGTGGCCCTGTGCTGGCCCAGCCATGGTGCCCCAGCCCCTGGGCAGCCCCAGCCCAGGCCAGGAGCATTGCGGCTGGGAAGGGCCCCTGTGCCATGGTACCCACAGCAGCCTTGGGGCTCTGTGCCCCATGGCCTCCCTGCTGGGCAGCCTCTGCCAGCTCCTGCAGAGCCCCTGGTACCTGTGGGGCTGCACAGACAGCCATGCCCCAGGCTCTGCCAACTTCTGGGCCAGCAGAGAGGCAGCCAGGGCTGGCCATGGCCGGGAACAGGCCCTGAGCCTTGCAGGAGGATGGAGCTGGGCCACAGCCAAAGTCAGCCCAGGGCAAAGCTGGGCTCAGCAGCCAGGGCTGCCAAGGGCTGGGGACAGAGGCTGGCAGTGACAAATGTCCTGGGCCCCCTCCCTGCTCTGCCCATGCCACCAAGGCACAGAGCAGCCTCCTCTATGGGGCACTTGCCTGTTTTCAATGCCTTGCACAGGCGCTGGCCCTGCCCCACAAGGCCTGGCCTGAGTCCTGCCCCTGCCTGCTCAGCCAGGCTGAGATGGACACTGATGGTTTCTGGGCCAGGCTCTCTGAGCCCAGCCCAGCTCCCTGCAAGCTCTGCCAGCTGCCCTGAGCTCTGGGCAGCACCAAGGGCCTCTCCCCAGCCCAGCCCAGCCGCCTCTGGCCCCACAGCTCTGCTCAGCCCAGGCTGCTCTGGCCACTGGCCCCACGGCCTCAGCCCCTGGCAAGGGCACAGCAGCAGCTGCAGCTGCCACAGGACTCAGCCCCAGCCATGGCGGAAGGAGCTGGGCCAAGGCCAAAGGAGGCTCCCTGGCTGCCCTGCTCCCCTCTGGCTGAGGTGCTGAGAGCTCGGCAGCCCCTGCTGCCATCCCATCTGCCCAGGGCAGCACAAGAGCCCCGGCCTTGGGGCCCTCCAGAGCTGCTCCTGCTCCAGGCCCAGGGCCCATGCCAAAGCTGGGGCAGCCACAAAGCTGTGCCCATTTCTGTTCATTGCTTCTCTGATGGGGATGGATCCTCAGGCACTTGGAGGTTGCTGATCAATTTTCCTCCTCCAGAGGCCTCTTCTTTCTTGAGCTCTTCAGTTCAGGAATTCAGTGGGAAAAGCTCATAAACATTTGTTCAAAACACCTGAACAAGAAAAGACCCCGTGATGCGGTGGTTTTCAGGGCAGTTAGGACTTGGTGAAGGGAAGGAGAGATCTTGACTCCAGTTCAGAAGGCTGGTTTATTGTATTATGATATATATTACATAGAAAAGACCACACTATAACTATACTACAAAGAACAGAGAGAAAGATTCATCAGAAGGCGAGACGGGAATAGAAAGGAATGAATAACAAAGTTCTGTGACTCCCAGAGAGTCCGAGATCTGCTGCCTCCTCGATTGGTCAGCAAGTAGAAACATCCCACGTCGACCAATCAAGAAAGCACCTGCTGCATTCCACAGTAGCAGATAACAAATTGTTTCCACTTGAAGCTGAGGCCCTCTCAGCTTCTCAGGAGAAGAAAATCCTAGCAAAGGGATTTTCATACAATATCATAACTACAACCGTCAGGATAATTGATTGAAGTTTTGAATTTTTCTGTGGTTTTTTAGACAGATTTTAGAAAAGTATTCAAAGTGAATGTACTATATTGAAAGCAATGAAGCGAGAATTGCTTTTTCATGTTAACTTTTCCTGTTATAGATTGATATCAGCAATTTCCCGTTGATATTGAATCCCCACCACCTTCTAATGCATTCTGAAGAGATGCATATCTAAAGAGATATGAAAATCAAGACCCTTCATGGCTGACAATCAATAACACTTTGTCCTCACATCTACCCCCACCATTTCCGTCATCCAACCCCTGGCACTCCTATGGATCAGGAATGGTGTGGCCAGCAGGAGCAGGGCAGTGATTCTTGCCCTGTGCTCGGCATTGGTTGGGCAGCACCTCGAGTGCTGTGTCCAGTTCTAGGTCCCCCAGTTTAGGAAGGACATGGAGGGGCTGAAGCGTGTCCAGAGAAGGGCAACAAGGCTGGGGAGGGGTCTGGAACACAAATCCTGTGAGAACTGAGCAGCTGAGGGATCTGGGGTTGTTTATCCTGGAGAAGAGGAGGCTCAGGGGAGACCTCACCACTCTCTACAACACCCTGACAGGAGGGTGCAGCCAGGTTGGGGTCAGGTGCTTTTCCCAGGGAACAGTGACAGGAAAGGAGGACACAGCCTTCAGCTGCACCAGGGAATGTTTAGGCTGGACATTAGGAAATATTCTTCACACAAAGGGTGATTGGGCATGGGAATGGGCTGCCTAGGGAGCTGGGTGAGTCACAATCCATGGAAGTGTTTAAGGAAAGACGGGATGTGGCACTCAGTGCCATGGTCTGGGTTACAAGGTGGTGTTGGGTCCCAGGTTGGACTTGATGCTCTCCAAGGTCTTTTTCAGCCTGGTTGATTCTCTGATGATTGTGACACTGCAGGGCCCTGGGGAAGCAAGGGGCCATTGTCACACTGTGGAGCCTGGTGGCACTAAGAGGACCATGGTGACACTGTGTACGACATGGCAGCACAGAGCCAAGGGGCCATTGTGACACTGTGGGGCTGAATGGAAGCAAGGAGTCCATTGGGACACTCTGGGTCCAGGTGGAACCACAGAGGCCACTGTGACACTGCGGGGCCTTGTGGAACCAAGGGGCCATTCTGCCACTGTGGAACCAACGAATGCATTGTGGCACTCCGAGCCCTCATGGAACCAAGTGTCCCTGGTCACACTGCAGGATTTGTGTCACCAGGGCTCCATGGTGACACTGCAGCACCAGGTAATTCCTTGTGGCACTCTGAGGCCTCATGGAAGCAAGAGGCCCCTGTGACCCTGCAGGGCCTTGTGGAGCCATGCAGAGCATTGTGACAGAGCAGGACCTGGTGTCACGATGGGGCCATTGTGACACTGCAGGGCCCCAGGGAACCATGGAGCCAGTGCTGCTCCTCAAGGACTCATGGGAGTGACAAACAATGACCTTTCTCTGTGGACAATATTGAAATTTAAAACAAAGAAAAAGAACCTCCAAAATGAAACAAGCAAGAAGTATCAAAGATTACTTTAATTACAATTGCTTTGCAGAAATTGGCCAGCAGTTTAATGTTTCTGAAAGCAACCAGTCATCAGTCCCCTCACTGCAGCCTTGAGCTCCTGGTTCCTCAGGCTGTAGACGAGGGGGTTCAGGACTGGAGACACCACCGAGTACAGAACTGACAGGGCCAGATCCAGGGACAGGGACGAGATGGAGGGAGGCTTCAGGTGAGCAAATGTGCCAGTGCTGAGGAACAGGGAGAAAACAGCCAGGTGAGGGAAACAGGTGGAAAAGGCTTTGTGCCGTCCCTGCTCAGAGGGGATCCTCAGCACAGCCCTGAAAATCTGCACATAGGAGAAAACTATGAACACAAAACAGCCAAATGCTAAACACGAACTAACAGTAAGAAGCCCCAGTTCCCTGAGGTAGGATTTGGAGCGGGAGAGCTTGAGGATTGGGGGGATTTCACAGAAGAACTGGCCCAGGGCATTGCCATGGCACAGTGGCAAGGAAAATGTATTGGTTGTGAGCAACAGTGAATAGAGAAAGCCAGTGGCCCAGGCAGCTGCTGCCATGTAGGCACAAGCTCTGCTGCCCAGGAGGGTCCTGTAGTGCAGGGGTTTGCAGATGGACATGTAGCGGTCATAGCACATGACGGTCAGGAGGGAAAGCTCTGTTCCAAGGAAGAAGATAAACAGAAATAGCTGTGCAGCACATCCTTTGTAGGAGATGTTCCTGGTGTCCCAGAGGGAATTGTGCATGGCTTTGGGGACAGTGGTGCAGATGGAGCCCAGGTCGCTGAGGGCCAGGTTGAGCAGGAAGAAGAACATGGGCGTGTGCAGGTGGTGGCCGCAGGCTACGGCGCTGATGATGAGGCCGTTGCCCAGGAGGGCAGCCAGGGAGATGCCCAGCAAGAGGCAGAAGTGCAGCAGCTGCAGCTGCCGCGTGTCTGCCAATGCCAGCAGGAGGAAGTGGCTGATGGAGCTGCTGTTGGACATTTGCTGGGCCTGGAGAAAGGACAGTGACAAGTCAGGAGAGGCTGCTTTGAGCCAAACCTGGGCCATTGCCCACAGATTTTCCCACTGGGACTCACCCAGCCTTGTTCTTGCTCTGGGAAAACCATCATGCAGGTCCCTGTTTGAGCTCCAGCTGTGCTGGCTGAGTGAGCCAGGAGCAGCCAGGCCTGTGTGTGGGGGCTCTCAAGGAGCCATCCCTGCCCCACTGCCCTGGGTTTGTGGCCACGTGGCACAGGAACAAGGCTGGATATTCAGGATTTGCCAGGGGAATCACTCGCAATGCAGACAGGCTGGGTAGCATTTTGCACCCCCAGATCTGAAGGATGGTAGGAGATGGTTTTAGGAATTGTTTTGCTATTCACAGATCATTCCTGGTTCTCTGAAGTCAGAAATCCCCAGAATTTCTGCTGCACTCAGAGTTTGCCTCTGAGAGATGGGAGAGGCAAAGGATTCCCTGGGGCTCAGGGAAGGTGACAGGCTGGATGGACTTGTTCCCAACTGCCCTGGCTTTGCACCTTTGGCTGCAATCAGAGCACAATCACACTCCTGGGTCAGCCTGGGACAAACCAGACCCTGCCCAGAGCAGAGGGATCCCTGAATGTCTCACCCTCTCTGAAGGTCTCCGGGCAAGGTCTCAGCACCCCCTTGTGCCAAGGACACTCATGGCTCCCTTGGCAAACCCAGCAGCATTTCCTCAGTTGTGGCAGCTCTGCCCTTCCCCGGGGGACATTCAGGGAACTCCCAGAGGCTCTGGCACAGATTTGCACCCAGGAGGGCAGCTCAGAGCTTGGCAGGGCACAGCAAGGAGATCCCCGGCTGTGCCCATGATGGGATCTCAGGGAGGGGGCTCAGCTCATTCCCCTTTCCCATGGACTGCTTTGCCCTCAGCCCCACAGGTGCCAGGGAAGCTTGGACACCCCATTCCCAGGGACACCCCTGCCTGGCAGGAATGCCAAGGGCAGTGCCTGACTCAGCTGCTGCAAATGCCAGAGCCTCCCTGAGAGCAGCAGATAACAGTGACAACATCAGGGCAGTGCAGAAACAAGAGAAGATGTTGTGGTGCTGTGCCTGGGAGGGCAGGGCAGAGACAGCCAGGCACTCAGGACGGTGTTCCCGTGCCCAGCTGTGCCCAGCACCTTCCACACACCAACAGTGCCCTCCTGCACCCAGCACTGCTCTCTTCAGCCCCCTCTCCTTCCCTGAGCATCTCCCTGGGCCTGGATATTCCCTCCTGAGAGGAGCCTTGTCTCTGCCAGCACTCACAGAGCCCATCCCAGCCTGTGTGCCCTCACCCCGGCCCTACAGAAACCTGCCTGTGTGCAGGGCCCTCGCTGGGGTAGGCTCTGTGTGCAGGTGGGCAAGGGCAGCTCAGGAGAGCCCTGCTGGGCCCTGCAGAGGTGATGCTGCTGCTGTCCAGGGCTGAGCAGTGGCTGAGGGCCCTTTGGGAGGCTTCCAGCAGAGAGACTGACCACCCAAAGTTACAGTTCAGGAGTCTCTGTAAATGTTCCAACATTCCTTTGATGATCCTGTGTGTCCTATTCAACACAGAATGTTCTGTCATTCTGGGATTACAATTCCTGTTCTGCTTCTCTTTTTCCCCTGTTGTCTATAATAAAAAAAAAAAAAAAAAACAACAAACAAACAAACAAAAAAACCCAAAACAACAAAAAAAAACCAACAAAAAAAACCAAACCAAACCAAAACAAACAAACAAACAAAAAAAAACCACAAACCCCAGCAATAGTGTTAGAGCAGTAAAGTAAAAAACAAACCTTTATTGGAAGCTTCCAGGTGTCCCAGTGGGGATGGAGCAAACCCGGCACCTGATTTCAACAATTTATTAAGGTTGATTATTTAGGATATTTAACAGCAACATCCAATAGCAGATTCAGTTGCCCCAGTTACACACCCCTGGCTCAACCCATTGGAGTAGGTCCAAAGGCTTCTTTGCCTTTACTCTTTGTAATGACTGCTCACATTCTGGTCAAAAATCAAAATGTTCTTCTTGTAGGGCCTCTTCCTGATAATAAGACTATACAGTATTTCAGGAATGTATTTAGACAGTCAGCTTATTGTTCTAAAATCAAAAAGAAACTTTATAAATTGTACTAGAGTTAACTAGGGGTTATAGTTATATCAGTATATATTAGTAGTTTAATAGAGTTAATTAGGAGTTTTTTAAAGTTAAGTAAGGATTATAGATTTATAACTGTATAGTATTAGTTTACAGATCTACAAATATATGAAAAATGCATAAAAAGAAAAAATCTTTTTGTCATCACTCCAACCTTTCCACTCTGCTCCAAGTAGGAAAATGAAAACAGTCTGAGGAAAGCTCCTGATTTTACCAGCAATCCCAGGCTTACCTTCTTTGGGAAGTGTCCTCCGGAGCTGTGCCCAGGCTGGTCTGGAGCTGGGAGCAGCCCTGCCCCACCCAGCCCCTCTCAGCAGCAGCACCTGCCCTGCTCAGGGTGGCTCCTTCCCCCCACAGCTTCTCCCCAGAGCCGGGAGCAGCTCCCCGGGCCGGCTGAGAGCTGTCCCTGGCAGGCAGCAGAGTCCCTGCCCCAGCACAGTGCCCTGGGCTGCAGGAGCCTGCTCTGCAGGACAGCCCTGGGCACCCCTGGCTGCACCCGCGGCTGCTCAGCCCTGCAGCAGAGCCTGGCTACAGGAGCTGCCTTGGGCTGTGCCTCGGCTGGGGCAGCAGGGGAAGCCAGCCCTGCCCTAGGGCCACATCCGCTCTCCAAAAGGTGCAGAAAGCTTTGGCCGAGAGGCAGGCTCATCGTTATCAGCCCGAGCTGTCTTTCAAATTCATTGTTTTAGGGAAGTTACCACACATACATGGGTAATATTCCAGTGGTCTTAGGGGCAGAGGGATTTGCTTCTAATCATAGAGTGGGTTTGCCTCTCAGTGATCAACGATCCAAAACCATCACACAGCCACAGGAGCTGATAGCTCAGCTGATCCGGAAGGCCAGGGTAAGATTGCGTGAGCTGGCCGGTTGTGACTTTCAGTGCGTTCACCTTCCAGTCAAACTTTCTGAGGAGAGAAGGAACTCTCCTAAAAGGTTCACCAAGGAGATGCTCGAGAATCTGCTCCAGAGCAATGCCAGTCTCCAGCTATCCCTGGACAGCTACAGTGGACAGGTATCTGTCCATGCGCTGTCACACAAGCTGTTCAATGAGGAATTCCACCTCATGGCTCCTGAGATAAGGAGTTGCAGGCCTCTCAAGGTGCTTACCATGTTCACTGATGCATCCAGAGGCTCCCACAAGTCGGTGATGACTTGGAGAAATCCCCAGACCCAGCATTGGGAAGCTGATGTTGAGTTTGTGGAAGGGTTGCCCCAGATCGCTGAACTGGCTGCAGTTGTGAGAGCCTTTGAGAAGTTCTCGGAGCCAATCAATTTGGTTACCGACTCAGCATACGTGGTGGGAATAGTCTCCAGGGCAGAGCAGGCGGTTCTCAAAGACATCGAGAATGAACAGCTCTTCAGATTGCTCTCAAAACTAATTTATTTGGTTTCGCAGTGGGAGCATCCGTTCTTTGTGATGCACATGAGGTCACACACCGATCTGCCAGGCGAGATCGCAGAAGGTAATAGCAAAGCAGATTCCCTTGCTGCCCCTGCAGAAATGGCACGCCTTCCGGACATCTTTCAACAGGCAAAGCTAAGTCACCAGCAATATCATCAAAACATTCCAGCTCTAATCCATCAGTTCAAATTAACATGGAGTCAGGCTCGAGCCATTGTGGCCACCTGTCCTAGTTGCCAGCTTCAGGCAGTCCCATCACTGGGTGTTGGGGTTAACCCCCGAGGCCTTGGGAGCTGTGAAGTGTGGCAGACTGATATCACACACATTCCAAGTTTTGGTCGCATGAAATATGTGCATGTCAGCATAGATACATACTCAGGTGCGGTTTATGCCTCTGCCCACATAGGGGAAAGGACTGCGCATGCCAAACAACATTTGGTGCCAGCCTTTTCAGTATTGGGGATCCCTAGGGAGATCAAAACTGACAATGGCCCAGCGTATGCCTCCAAGGAGTTCCTAGATTTTGTCCAGCAGTGGGGAGTGGAACATAAGACAGGCATTCCCCACTCCCCCACAGGTCAAGCTGTGATCGAGCGTGCCCACCATAAGCTCAAACAAGTCCTGGCTAGGCAGGGCAGTTCTGCACTGTGGATGACTCCACAACAAAAGCTCTGCAAAACGCTTTTTACAATCAACTTCTTCAACTGTTCATTTGAAAACATGAATCCTCCAGTAGTACGTCATTTCAATAATAACAATCGGTTTAAGTTGTCACAGCGTCCACCAGTTCTCATTAAGGACCCAGAAACCTGGGAAGTCAAGGGTCCTTATGAGCTCGTCACCTGGGGGCGTGGTTACGCATGCGTGTCCACTCCCTCAGGCCCCTGATGGATACCCCAAAAGTGGATAAAACCTTTCATTCCCAAAAATCCAGCTCCAGCAAACACCGAGAAGAAACAAGCAGCTGTCGCCTCAAAGAGAAGATGCCGCCGGAAAGAGAAAGAAATTTCCTAAAAGAACTGGCTGCATTCCGGTAGACCCATGAACTTAAGGACACTCTTGAAAAATAAATATTTTTTTTTTCTTTGTAGAAAAAGACAATCTACCTCCCACCTATCCTCGCGATGAACCCTGTCCAAGTTGTCATCCTGCTGGACTGTTCAAAGACTGGGGACTCTCGGGGTGGTGGACTTCTATAATTAGGTCAATTCTGATGGTTTTGTTGGGTTTTTTTTCTTTTTTAATGGAAAAGGGTGAGGTGTTGTGATTGTTATTGGCACTAGATTGTTATTTGGATGCTGCACTGGGTGTTGTGTTATACAAATGTTTCCCCCTTTCCTCAGATGGTGTATCCCTCAGATAAGGTGGTCTGTCCCCTGTAGCCCCTCCCTTCGCCCCTCCTCACTGGTGTCCCCTTGGCTGTGGCCTTCTGTCCCCGCCTCCCATTCCGCAGGTATAAATGTCCCTTGGGTTTGGTGCTCTTTCTGTTTTTGCACCTGGAAGCCCTACGATGCAGATGTCCCCTTCCAGCTAATAAACAGGACATCAGAACCACGTGGAGAAAGAGCGCTTCTCGTCCTTTACTTCGTCCATGTAGGATCCGTGCGGGCTTAAATCCCAAACTGGCCGGGGGGATTTACAGCCCGAAACCCACGAATTCCTTCACCTGAGGGACCAAATGAGCCCAAGCACCACCTGGGGGAAGGGCCCAGGAAGACCAAGGGGTATTGAAGGCTGACCACAAGGCAAGCACACATTTTGACCCTACCTCTTCTTGGAATTTCCTTCTGAATACTGCTGGAATCCCAGAGTTGGTAGCTGTGTGTGTGCCTCTCTGTATCATTTTTGTCTTTCTCTCTTTCTGTGTCTTCTTCTTCTGTTTCTGTGCTCCTGTAAATTTTGATTAACATTGCATTGAACAGGCTTAGAGTTTGTGAAGTTGAAGGAGCCAAGTCAGTGCTTTGAGAAGTGTTTCTTGTTGAGTGAATGTCTGTCGTAGTTTGACATGAGAAGAATTTTAAAAAGTAACACAAAACTTGTTGTGTAACTGACAATCTGTTAAACCACTAAGATGCTGAACATGCCTCTGTGAAACACAGATGTTAAAGATGAAAAACCCAGGAACCTCCTCTTTCTTCTCCAGACAACAAAGAAGTAGCAGCCCTGGCCCCAGCCCCCATCTCAACCAAACCAAACCAAACCAAACCAAACCAAACCAAACCAAACCAAACCAAACCAAACCAAACCAAACCAAGCAACCCTGCCTTGGGCTGAGCCCCTTCCCCCCTCCCCAGGCTGCCCCCCTCCCATCGGCCCCATTCTAACCAAACCAGACCCCAACAACTACCAAAAAGGAAAACAAAAGAGGCTACAAAACCCCAACCAGAACAAAGCTAGACACAGCTATTAAAATCTTACCATCAAGTCCTTCCCCGCAACACAACTCAAACCAAAAACCCCTACAACCTACAACCCCTACAAAATAACCCTACAACTAAAATTAAACACAAAAAACCCAAAAACCAACCATAAAACCAATCCTAACACAACCCAACCACAACTTTCACCACAAGTTACCAGCAGGCCAGGTGTTAACGCTTTCAATACTTCAATCCTCCCATGAGTGAAGAAAAACAAAATACAAGCATATTAAAAACCAACATAAAACCATCAAAGTCAGTAAAGAATAAACTATATCCCAATTAAAAAAAAGAAAAAATACCTTTTTTAAAACTAAAATCCTCATATAAATTATAAAGGAAAAACTCTTTTGCATTATAAAACATAAAACTAAAAAAAAATTAAAAATTCAAATTAATATCAAAAAAACCTTCAAACTAAAATTTAAAGAAATTAAAATACTGTAATTTCATCAAAATTTTAAACAGAAAAAAAATCCAGTACCCCCAAGAGAAGGTCTCTACTCACAGATATAAAAATTATTTTATAAGTATATAAGAAAAAATTTACCTTTAATGAACTCATCTTTAAAACAATTCCCATAAGTTGACATGGCCCACCAACAAGCTGAAAAAAAGCTTGTAGCAATAAATACAACTTCACAGCAACAGTTCCCCAGACAACTGTTATGCATGACAAAATTAAGAACCACAAAAAACCTATTTTTCCTTTTGTAAAAAAAATCTCCATAACCTAAACAAGAAAAACTTCTCTCCCTAAGTAAACTAAAAAAGACTATTCAAGAAATAGTAAACTAACTAGAAATTTTAAGTTTATCTTCTTTATATTGATAGTAAAAATGTTGTAAAGAAAATAAAAGTGTTCTAAAGAGTTTATTTTAATACTTACTACCTTTTTTCTTTTAGTTATTTTTAATAAATTGTATTTATACCCTTTTTAAATTTTAAGCCTACTTTAACTTTCTTCTAATCATATCTCACAACAAAATAAATACCTAAATATTTAAACAACAATAAAACCCACCGCACTCATCAACACATTAATAAAAAAATCTCAAAATTAAAAAAATCTTTAATTAACAAACCAAAACTACTACAATGTTATTTATAAAACCTTTTGCCAAAGTTTCTCTGATTTTCTAAAGTTCCCAGTAAAGGCTGTTTCGTTTGGTTATTTTGAGCTCCTGAGAATCTCTTCTTGGTATTTCTCCAGTCTGTCAAACTCAGAGAACACAAACAATTGCAATTCTTTTTAAATGTCTCCTGGAGAGAGTTGTTTGGGGGATGGGAGTCAGAGCATGTGTGTCCTGCTTGGCACAGCCCACGCAGGGCTCTCCCAGCCACATTCCACACTCCATTTCCCAGCTGGAGCCGCTGGTGCCTCTGAGTTGTGCTGCCCCAGCCCCAGGGACGCTCTCCTTGTCTGCCCATTCCCCAACAGGCTCTGGCCAGGGATGGACTCAGTGGGAGCTGCTGACATCCTCAGCCACTTGGAGGCTGCTGCTGAATTGTACTGCTCCAGAGGCTTGTTCAGCCTTCAGCTCTTCAGTGCAGGAATTCAGTGTCCCAGGGCTCATGAACATTCAAACACCTGAACAAGCCAAGCCTCTGGGAATAATTGGATTTCATTTCTCAAATAATTTGTGGTTAATTAGACAGATTCCAGCAGTGTATTCAAAGTGAATATATTCGATTTAAAAAGACAGTGAGAAATTATTTCTTTATGTCCTGTTTAGGTTTTTCCCCTGTCAATTCATTGACATGTGCAATCTCCAATTGACCCTGAATCCAAGTACCTCCTCATGCAGTTTGAATTGATATGAAAATCAAGACCCTTCATGGCTGACCATCCATCAGACTCTGTCCCTACCCCCACCCCACCATTTCCCCCATCCAAAGCCTGGCACTCAGAGCAGCCTTGTGCAAATCTGAGCTCCCTCCAGCCCAGGCTGCACCTGCAGCTTTCAGCTCCTTGGCTCCAACTCCCACCTGCTTTCCTTGCAGAAGGAGCTGCCCGAGACACAGAGGCATGTTCATTTCTTGTCAGCCAACAAAGCCAAGGCAAGGCACAGCTCCATCAAATGCAAAAGTCATTCCTCTGCTGCATATTAAATCCCCTTTCCACAGCAGACAGTCTCAGAGCAATGGAAAACACCTTCTGTGCCCAGCACAGATCCCAAGGTCCCCCCAAACCCGCCCTGCCCCGATCCTGCCCAGATTTGCTCTTTGCACCCATGAGTCACAGGCGGAAGTCAGGAGCTCCCTCCATGCCCAGAGGGAGGAAAAGAGAGAAAGTGGATGAAGAGCTCTCCTGTGCAGAGCCAAGGTCCAAGTGCCCCTGCAGTGGGAGCCACAGCTCATCAGGTTTGTGTCCTTTGGGCTCAGGGACTGGTGACCCTCAGAGGCACAAAAAGGTTTCTTGCCAACAAGCACAAATTGAACATTGGAACAGTTTAATCACCATCACAGCTCTTCCCTCAGCTCTCTGGGATGTCCCAGCAGCATCTGACATGTCCACCATCCCCCAGGGATTTTCATACAGGAACAGTTTTAGACAAAGACATAACAAAATAAATTTCTGTGATAGATAGAAACACAATTAAGATGTTGACTAATGTGATATTTATTTGAACTTCAGAAAAACTGGGCAAGTCGCTGAAGTTTAAAGCATGAAACCAGCCAGTTGAGAGGCACTTGAATGACCAGAGAGCATCTGGAGGAGGAAATCTGGGAGCAATGGGAAGAATACAGTTTCAGCTGGTCTAGTGAAGAGATGTCCTTCGAGATGGCCTTTTAACAAGGAGACCTGGAAACAATTGATGAAAAAGAGAGAGACTAAATAATAGACTGAATATTGGTGCCACAGGTGGATGGGAAGATCAGTATTTCTTCTCCTGACATCAATACACTTCCAGGAAATCCCCGTTGCTGGTGAGAAAGCTTTGCCATTTCTTACAAGTATTGAAATGACCCAGATAATAAAGATTTGCTTGTATATTATGAAATTAACAGGTATTAACACCTGTGCCCCTTTCCAGGCAGACATCAGTTGTGTGCCCATGAACAGGCAGTGCCACTTGTGCCCTGAAGTGCCGAGCTGAGATTGGATCTCTCAGAGAGCACCTGAGGGAGAGCAGAGCACCTTGCAAGCTGCAGGTCCCTGCCAGCCCCGCAGGGCTCCTGTGCCATCAACATCTGCTCTGCTGCAGTCTGAAACAGGGCCCAGCATGGTGCCGGGATCATCAGAGAACTGAGGTGTATGCTGGAATTCAATGGCCTCGCCATGGCGCAGCAGCCCTGCATTTCCCTCCTGCAGCCTTGCTCTCCAGCACAGCCATGGAGGCTCTTTGGGCTCCTGATTGTCCCTGCAGGCACCAAGGGCAGCTGAGCTCTGCCTTTGGAACAGTCAGGCCTGGCCAGCGCAGGCCATGCTCAGCAATTGCTTGTCTGAGCCTGGCCTTGCTGCCAGCCCCGGCAGCGGCTGCGTGGCCCCTTGGTGGCCCTGTGCTGGCCCAGCCATGGTGCCCCAGCCCCTGGGCAGCCCCAGCCCAGGCCAGGAGCATTGCGGCTGGGAAGGGCCCCTGTGCCATGGTGCCCACAGCAGCACTGGGGCTCTGTGCCCCATGGCCTCCCTGCTGGGCAGCCTCTGCCAGCTCCTGCAGAGCCCCTGGTACCTGTGGGGCTGCACAGACAGCCCTGCCCCGGGCTCTGCCAGACTCTGGGCCAGCAGAGAGATCGGCCAGGGCTGGCCATGGCCGGGAACAGGCCCTGAGCCCTGCAGGAGGATGGAGCTGGGCCACAGCCAAAGTCAGCCCAGGGCAAAGCTGGGCTCAGCAGCCAGGGCTGCCAAGGGCTGGGGACAGAGGCTGGCAGTGACAAATGTCCTGGGCTCCCTCTCTGCTCTGTCCATGGCACCAAGGGCACAGAGCAGCCTCCTCTATGGGGCACTTGCCTGTTTTCAATGCCTTGCACAGGCGCTGGCCCTGCCCCACAAGGCCTGGCCTGAGTCCTGCCCTTGCCCGCTCAGCCAGGCTGAGATGGACACTGATGGTTTCTGGGCCAGGCTCTCTGAGCCCAGCCCAGCTCCCTGCAAGCTCTGCCAGCTGTTCTGAGCTCTGGGCAGCACCAAGGGCCTCTCCCCAGCCCAGCCCAGCCGCCTCTGGCCCCACAGCTCTGCTCAGCCCAGGCTGCTCTGGCCACTGGCCCCACGGCCTCAGCCCCTAGCAAGGGCACAGCAGCAGCTGCAGCTGCCACAGGACTCAGCCCCAGCCATGGCGGAAGGGGCTGGGCCAAGGCCAAAGGAGGCTCCCTGGCTGCCCTGCTCCCCTCTGGCTGAGGTGCTGAGAGCTCGGCAGCCCCTGCTGCCATCCCATCTGCCCAGGGCAGCACAAGAGCCCTGGCCTTGGGGCCCTCCAGAGCTGCTCCTGCTCCAGGCCCAGGGCCCATGCCAAAGCTGGGGCAGCCACAAAGCTGTGCCCATTTCTGTTCATTGCTGCTCTGATGAGGGGGGAAACTCAGCCACTTGGAGGTTGATGATGAATTTTACCTCTCCAAAGACCTCTTCTTTCTTGAGCTCTTCAGTTCAGGAATTCAATAGGAAAAGCTCATAAACATTTGTGCAAAAATACCTGAACAAGAAAGGACCCTGGGAATAATCTAAGTTTTCAATTCTTCTTTGCTAATTAGATAGATTTCAGTATTGTATTAAAAGTGAATATATTGTATTGAAAACATGAAATTAAGAATTGTTTTGTACTGTTTAGTTTTCCTGTTTATTGATTGATATCAGCAATGTCCAATTGATATTGACCCCTAGGATCTTCTAATGCTGTCTAAACAGATATAAAAAAGTCAAGACCCTTCATGCTTGACAATCAAGCAGACTTTGTGCCAGCCCCCTCCCCATCATTTCCCTCATCTGACTCCTGGCACTTCTATGGATCAGGAATGGTGTGGCCAGCAGGAGCTGGGCAGTGACTCTTCCCCTGTGCTGGGCACTGGTTGGGCAGGCACCTCGAGTGCTGTGTCTTGTTCTGCGCCCTCCAATTTAGGAAGGACACAGAGGGGCTGGAGCATGTCCAGAGAAGGGCAACAAGGGTGCTGAGTGGTCTGGGGAACAATTCCTGTGACAAGCTGGTGAGGGAGCTGGGGTTGTTTATCCTGAAGAAGAGGAGACAGAGCAGAGACAAGGTGGTGTCAGGGCACAGGTTGGACTTGATGATCTCCAAGGTCTTTTCCAACCTTGCTGATTCTGGGATTCTCTGAAACCACCCTTGGAGCACTTGCACAATGAGCCCAGGGCCTCCTCTTCAGAAGCTCCAGCAGCCCAGATGCCCCAGCTTCTCCTGCCAGCCCCAAAGCCCATCCTGTCAGTCCTGCAGAGACTCTGCAGCTCCTCCTCCTTGCCCAGAACAGGGAGCCCCACAGGCAGACACAGCAGCCCAGATGTGCCCCCCTGGCCTGGGCTGCCTCTGGCAAGGGAGCAGCAGGAGGCACTGCAGGAGCCTGCAGACAATTGCTGCAGCACTTGGAGGATGATCCTGCTCCCCAAGGGCCGTTCCCATGGTGGCAAGTCAGGAACTGCAATGGGGACTGGGGCCAGAGAGGAAAGGACAAACAGGGGTGGGCTGTTTGCAGGGGAGGGAAACAGGGGTGGGCAAGAGGAAGAAATCTGGATCAGGAAAGAAGAAAGGAAGCAAAGGTGAAGCCAAGGAAATGCTCAGGGCAGTTTGGGGGTGGCTGCCAGGCAGCCCTGGCTCTGAGCAACAGCGTCTGCAGTGGGACAGGAAACTCCCAGCTGATGGGAACAAACTTTCTGGCTGACTACAGAGGCCAGCACAAAGCTGAGTGCTTTCCCTGGTGTCCTCCAGCCCTTGCTGGCCCCAGGGGCTGATGGCATTTGTGCTCCCTCAGGTTCATGTCCCCACAGCAATAGCATGGGGGTGCTCCCGCCTGCTCTGTGCAATGCAAACAGGGGCTCCTGAGCCAGTGCTGCCGTGCCTGTGCCTGCAAGGATGCGGCACCTGTGTGAGCTGGGGGAGAGGCCAGGGCTGCAGAGGGGGGATGTTGCTGGCAGCTCCATGAGGACGCTCTGGGACGCTGCCCTGGGCTGTCCAGCGCACTGGGGATGGATCAGCCCCTGTTCTGCTGCTCCTTCCCGTGTGCCCCAGGGCCCTTGCAGAGCCCCAGCCATGCTGTTTGCCCCCAGCCTGCCCACGGCCACCCTGGGGCTGCTCACGGGGGTTTTCAGTGCTGAGCATTGGCCAGGCTGTGTTCTTGAGGGAGCCTGGGCAAGGAGCCTGGAGCCCCCAGGCCCTGGCCTGAGGCGTCAGCACTGGCCCAGCAGTGCCCATGGCCTGTCCCTGCTGCAGCCCCGGCACTGCCACCCCCACGACTGTGCCCGGCCCCAAGAGCACTCAGGCCCTACAGCAACACCAGGGCCACCTGGGCAGCGGGGTATGGCCACGGCAGCAGCACTGGCAACACCAAGTGCTGCTGCTGCTGGGCACAGCTGCTGGGCCAGCACTGATCTGCCCCCAGCTCTGCACACAGACATTGCTGCTGAAGCTCCAGGGAAGGCCACAAAAGGACATCTCTTCAGAAAACTTTGCTGGGAGATCCTTTATTTCTGCTTTAAAGCCACCAAGAGTGCAGCCCTTTTGTGACACAGTCTATGGCCACAGGGAAGGTGGAGAGGAACAAAATGAGAAATGGCACAAAAAATGACATTTTTTTGTAGACAACATTGAAAAGGTAAAATAAAGGAAAAGAACCTCCCAATTTAAACCAACCATAAGTATGAAAGATGAGTTTTATTTAAAGTGATATGGTGAAATGTGCCAGGAGTTTAATGTTTCTGAAAGCATCCAGTCATCAGTCTCCACACTTCAGCCTTGAGCTCCTGGTTCCTCAGGCTGTAGATGAGGGGCTTCAGGGCTGGAGGCCTGACTGAGTTCAGCACTGACCGTTTGTCCTAGGGTGACGTTATGATGCTTGTATCCCCATTCCGGTGCTCTGTTTGTGCTGGATATTTTATTCTGTGCCTTCAAGACTGGCTCTGAAGAGCGAATGTTTTGTTCTGGTTTTGTTTTCAGCCTGCTCCCCCACGGTTGGCGGGACACAGAGACAGGGCAGTGCATAGTGCGGCTTTTGCTTTTTGCTTGGCTTTTTGCTTTGCTCTTGCTTCTGCTTTGCTCCTGCTTTGCTCTTGCTTTTGCTTCTGCTCATAGTTAGTTTAGCTAAGCAGTCCAAAATTTTCCCTGGACTGTTTTTTCCTTTCCCATTTTTGGAACTACTTGAATCTGCTCCAGACTGGGACCTGCGAAACACCGAGAGTTTGCACCTTGTGGTCTGTAGCAGCCATCCCCAGCGCCGGAGGGACAGACAACAGAGCAACCACTCCCAAGAGAGGCTTTCTGAATTTGTCATCTTTTTCAGAGCAGTGAAAGAGTGTTGTCATCCGGTTATTGTTCATTCTGTGTGCTGGGGGGTGCTGTGCCTTTTAAATTAACAGGTTCTTTCCACTTCTCTCTGAGGAATCCCTCACGAACTGGTTGGGGAGAGGGGCCATGTGAGTTTGCTTTCTGGAGGGGCCCCCTTTTGGAGGTTTTCTCCCACATTTGCCCTAAACCAGGACAAAATTTGGTGTCCAATGCATGGGGCTCAAGAAAGAGAGGAAAAAACCCTGTTTTGAGTGCATTTTGGTTGTCATTAATCTGTGTTGGTATAAAGCAGTTAATAGCCATGGTTTTTGAATTCATAATGTCTCTTGGGGTGAAGGCTTGCATGCATTTCTGGTCCCTTGGATTTTTTGAGATCTTAATACCTCTGTGGACCCTAGGTTTATTTTCTCATCCAGAAATAGCTCTGGTATTGTCCCTAATACGTAGTTTTTACAGCAGAGGGGCAGTGACCAGAATAGCTATCCTGCTGGGCTTGGTTGTATTGACCTGTAAGAAGTTTAGAAAAGTGCTTGGGTCTGTTCCAGGGATGAATGGTTCATGGCTGTGGTTATGCACCCAGTTTGTCAGAGGAGGAGCAGAGGATGAGGCTTTTCAGCCTTTGCTTTCCTTCTTCTCCTCTGAATCTGTTACCTCCCTGTTGGAGAATGTTCAGTTTCCCCTGAATGTTAAAGGTCATCAACAAGATCACAGCAATGTCTCCACCAACCAATAAGAAGGAGACACAAGCTTTCCTAGGTGCCATAGGCTTTTGGAGAATGCACATTCCTGACTACAGTCAGATCGTGAGCCCTCTTTACCTGATCACCCGCAAGAAGAACAATTTCCACTGGGGCCCTGAGCAGCAACAAGCCTTTGCCCAGATTAAGCAGGAGATCGCTCATGCGGTAGCCCTGGGCCCAGTCAGGACAGGATCAGATGTGAGGAACATGCTCTACTCTGCAGCCTGGAGCCATGGTTTGTCCTGGAGCCTTTGGCAGAAGGTGCCTGGGGAGACTCGGGGTCAACCACTGGGACTCTGGATCTGAAACTACAGAGGGTCTGAAGCCAACTACACCCCAACAGAGAAAGAAATCTTGGCTGCCTATGAAGGAGTCCAAGCTGCCGCAGAGGTGATTGGTACAGAAGCACAACTCCTCCTGGCACCCCGACTGCCTGTGCTGGGGTGGATGTTCAAAGGCAAGGCTCCTTCCACCCACCATGCCACCAGTGCTACATGGAGCAAGTGGATTGCTCTTATGACACAGCGTGCCTGTTTAGGTAAACTCAATCCGCCCTGGGATTTTGGACGTAATTACAAATTGGCCCGAAGGTGAAAATTTTGGTGTCACAGATGAAGAACAAGAACCAGTGACATGGGCTGAAGAAGCTCCTCCATATAACCAACTGCCCTCAGAAGAAACACTCTATGCTTTTTTCACTGACGTTTCCTGTCGTATCGTAGGGATGAATTGGAAGTGGAAAGCAGCCGTATGGAGCCTCACACGACAGGTCGCAGAGGCCACTGAGAGAGAAGGTGGATCAAGTCAACTTGTGGAACTCAAAGCTGTTCAACTGGCGCTGGACATCGCAGAAAGAGAGAAGTGCCCAAAGCTCTACCTCTACACTGATTCATGGATGGTAGCCAGTGCTCTGTGGGGATGGCATAGAGGTGGAAAGAGGCTAACTGGCTGTGTAGAGGAAAGCCAATTTGGGCTGCTGAAGAGTGGAAAGACATCACTACCAGGGTAGGGAGGCTACCAGTGAAAGTCCGCCACGTGGATGCCCATGTCCCCAAGAGCAGAGCCAATGAGGAGCACCAAAACAATGAGCAGGTAGACTGAGTTGCAAAGATAGGGGTGTCGAAGATAGACCTAGATTGGGAACACAAGGGAGAGTTATTCCTAGCTCGATGGGCCCATGATGCCTCAGGCCATCAGGGCAGAGATGCCACCTATAAGTGGGCATGGGACTGAGGGGTGGATTTGACCATGGACAGTATTTTGCAGGTTATCCATGACTGTGAGACGTGTGCTGCCATCAAGCAGGCCAAGCAAGTGAAGCCCCTATGGTATGGTGGGCGGTGGTCCAAGTACAAGTGTGGGGAGGCCTGGCAGATTGACTGCATCACACTGCCCCAGACACGCCAAGTCAAGCACTACGTGCTGACCATGGTGGAAGCCATCACGGGATGGTCGGAGACCTACCCTGTGCCTCACACCACTGCCCAGAACACCATCCTGGGCCTGGAAAAGCAAATCCTGTTGAGACATGGCACCCCTGAGAGTATTGAGTTGGACAACGGGACCCATTTCAAGAACAGCCTTATAAAAACCTGGGCCAGGGATCATGGCATTGAATGGATATATCATATCCCTTATCATGCACCAGCTGCTGGGGAAAATTGAATGGTGCAACAGACTGTGTAAGACTACCCTAAAGGCACTTGGCAGGAGAACTTTAGAAATTAGAAAATGAACTTAGCCAAAGCCACCTGGATGGTCAACACTCCAGGGTCCATCAATCAAGTTGGTCCTGCCCAGTCTGAACCCTTGCACACAGTGCATGAAGTCCCTGTTGTACATACAAAAGCTACTTTAGGAAAGACTGGATTAATCCCACCTCAGGCAAAGACAAACCCATCTGTGGGATCGTTTTTTCCCAAGGACCTGGTTACACTTGGTGGGTAATGCAGAGAGATGGAGAACGCCGTTGTGTACCACTGGGAAACCTGGTCTTAAGTGAGAACTATGTGTAAGGTTTCATTGTGAGGCAGATGGAAATAGAATAAGGGGTAGATAATCTCCTGCATTGCCGAGCAAATTGTATTCTATTTGCCATCTGTATGGCAGTTGTCTTCTGTTAAGCGGGCAGTTTTCCTTATCTCTTCCATAACCATCCTCCCTCTGGGGAGACATCTGCTGATAACAGACTATTGAATGTCACTGCATGACTGATAAGAACTAGAGCATCCCACTGTGAGATGCTCCGCCCAGAGGGAGGAGCCAAACATTCCTACCCAGGTACAATCTGGAGGTTCTGGAACACCAGCACGGCTTTTCTCCACTGGATTTCCCAGAGGAACAGTTGCCTCTTGCACTGGATCTTCAGAGGAAGACTACACCCTTTTCTACAGGATCCCTGCTCCAACAGAACCACACCTGACACTCCAGGAGGACTGCAGTCACAATTCCAATTGGACTGCTACCAACACCCCAACCAATAGGGTGTCAGGTTGTATTCTGACTCTGTCAGTGTTGTTTTAGTTTACTACATTGTTTGTTTTATCCTTTTATTTTCTTCCCTATTAAAGAACCACTATTTCCTTCTCCCAGATTTTTTTTCCTGAGAGCCCCTTGATTTGAAATTTATAGCAGTTCGAGGGGGTGGGGGGTTTCACATTCTCCATTTCAGGGAAGGCTCCTGCCTTCATTAGCACACACCTGCCTTTCCAAACCAAGACAGTGTTAAAGGACAGCAAAAAGGGGCGGCTCAGGAGGAGCAAGGGAACAATTTAGCCGATTAAGAAGCTAAAAATGCAACTGAATCAGAGACAGAAAAATTAATCATAGTATTAACACCAATGAGAGAAATGCAAGAAGTCCCGGTATTCAGTGGGACAGAAAAGGAAGAACTCCTCAAAATAGGAGCCAAGAAAGATAACAAAGGGAAGTGGAGATCAGCAGATGGGAGGCAAATGTTGAATAAAACCCTAATGCTGGAAGAAAATTATAGAAGGCATAAATGGAACAATACATTGGGGTACTCAAGTGCTAAGTGATCAATTTCTAAGGGACTGGGGCTGCATAAAAATTTTCAGAATAGCTAAGCAAGTCACTGAATGGTGTGTGATAATGTCAACAAGTGAATAGGAAAATCATGAGGAAAACATCGAGATGAGGGCAAGAGTTTGCCTTAAGGCCCTTTCAAAACATCCAAATAGACTTTACTGAGCTTCCCCAGGTACAATGGTGGAAGTTTTTGCCAGTGGTAGTAGATCACTTGACTCATTGGGTAGAGGTGGTACCCACTGTGAAAACCAATGCCAATGTTGTGAGTAAAACACTTCTAGGATCAATCATTCCCCAATACAGGATGATAAACAGGATTGATTCAGACCAGGGAACTAATTTCACATCAAAGATATTGCAGAAAGTTGTTCAGGCCCCACGGAGTAAAATGGGAATTACGCTCCATGGCATCCAAAGAGTTCTGGTTGTGTGGAGAGGATGAATCAAACTCTGAATTGAAACCCAAATGTCATGTATAAAATGTCTCCCTTTGGCCTCATTAAGAATTAGAACCCAGCCCCAGTCAGATCTGGGGTCTCACCCTATGAAATGATGTTTGGGTTACCCTTCCTGACCTCACCCCAGAAGGTTGCCACCTGTGAGGAAGGGGAAGCCAATGCCAAGAAATATGTTCTGTCTAGAGTACAAACCTTAGAAGGGCTAAGACATAAAGGGGCAATTCCTCAAACTACCACCCTGGATTTCAGAATCCATAACATTAATCCTGGGGATTGGGGGATGATTAAGTCATGGAGAGATCAGCCTCTAACTCCTCAGTGAGAAGGTCCCTTTCAGGCACTGCTCACCACCGAATTGGCTGTACGAACGGCAGAGCGCGGATGGACTCATGGCAACAGAGTCAAAGGCCTGGTAGAATGTTGGAACCCAGGACACCCCTCTGGATGCCCTGGATGGCCAGAGCCGCTGGCAGGGGGCTCTGAGACCCTGGCATGCAGCCAAAGACACGTGGTGTTTCGATCTTAGTCCATGGAGCAAATTACCAACTCTGTATGAAGAACTACAAGCCACACACAAAAGTTTAGGTAGCAGAGTAGAGAGAGTAGAGATAATCACAAAGTGAAGGGAAGAATTTCTGAGTGCTGTACGGGGGGGGGGGGGGGGGGGGGGGGGTATTGACCTCTGTACAGTAGGGTTTGGATTTTGCACATGGGGATCTGAGGCTCCAAGATGGAGGAATCAGGGCGTGCCTTGTCTTTCTTCTTTCTTCTTCTTGGCCTCTATGATTTGGGTGATGTTGGCACTTTTAGATTGGTTTAGAATAGAAGCCAACTGTCTAACATAGGTGATAGCTACTGGAACGGAGTTGTAAATACAGTACACATAGCTTTTACTATAAAAGACAGCACCAGCCTCAAGGGCGGAGAGTGTGTCTTTGTCTGACCTGCTGAACGGGCCACAGCAGCTCAGGGAGAAAATCTTTTAGATAACACATAATAAACAACCTTGAGACCAGATGACTGCAAACTATTGAGTCTTTCTTTGAAGGCACAGGTTGGAGGAGAGACTTTTCCACCTTTCAGAGTCACCCTGACCAGGTGGAGACTCCAACAGTAGAAGAACCCAAAGAGTGGACTATAACATCCAGGCTGGGTGAAACGAGATTGACTCTCAAGCAGAGACTGAAAGATAACCAAGACGCTCAAAAAGTAGAGTCAAGCTTCCACCAACCAGCTGGAGAACTGTCTTCCTGTTTTAATGGTGAGGAATTACCAGCATCTGTTGAGGGGAAGTACACAATGGACTGTAAAAGGTAATGGGACAGCTTCTTTAGAAAATAAGACAAAGGAAGGAGGGTAAGACCAGGTTGGCCCCTTTGTTTGCTACCAAGAAGACTCCATAGCCCTGCTGGGGGTAGCAACCCTGTAGGCATGGTAAGGTAGGGACAAAAGTCCATAACAGACCTCTATCATTCCTCAGTTGTGTTTTAATACAACAGGGACTAGAGGTCTTTCCTTCTAGTCCCTGTTGTATTAAAAGTTGGCCTCTGTACTCACCCCTAAGGTACACTGACTATGGGCAGCAGCCACACAGGCACGGTAGATGGGAGTCAAAGCCATACTGGACCTCTGTGATGCCCTTTTGTCCATTCCAAATAACCATGTCTAAGGAAAGCCTGAGATTTTTTTTTCCTCTTCCCACTGTCCTTGCCCACATCAAACAGATGCTGGTATGACTCATTCAAGAGAGAGAGAATTTTTTTTATCTATATTTCCAGAAAAATGACTTCTAGAAAAAGAAAAGGGGGGTTTGTTATAGACCTTGTTGGATTTGCTCCCTGGATCCAGCCTGTCCAGGGCCCTGTGCAGAGCCCTCCTACCCTCCAGCAGATCAATACTCCCAGCCAACTTGGTGTCACCACGTTCCATGAGGCCCCAGATTGTCCCAGTGGTTTCCATGATTCCATGAGGCCTCCCAGTGTCACAATGTCCCTTTGGTTCCATGGGACCCCTTGGTGTCACAAAGTCCCTTGGATCCTTGGGCCATGCAGTGTCACAATGGCTCTGGGTTCCCCAAGGCCCTGCAGTGTCTCAATGAATCCTTGGTTCCATGAGGTCTGGCAGGGCAGCAATGCTCTCCTTGGTTCCACAGTGTCACAATGGCCTCTTGGTCCCAAGGGCCACCACAGTGTCAAACATATTTCCTTCATTCCATGAGTCCCTGAAGAGCAGCAAAGGCCCCTTGGTTCCATTGGGCCCCAGGCTCTAAGAATGGCTCCAAGACTGGTTCCAGAGAATCACAGAATCAACCAGGCTGCAAAAGATCTTGGAGAGCATCAAGTCCGACCTGGGACCCAACACCACCGTGTCACCCAGACCATGGCATTGACTGCCACATCCAGTCTTAAACATTTCCAGGGATGGTGACTCACCCAGCTCCCTGGGCTGCCCATTCCTGTGACCTAACACCCTGCTGCCCAACCAGTTCCACCCAAAGGGGAAGAGTCACTGCCCTGATCCTGCTGGCCATACTATTCCTGATCTATAGAAGTCCCGGGGTTGGATGACGGAAATGGTAAGTATGGATTTGGGGAGAAAGTGTTACTGATTGTCAGCCATTGAGGGTCTTGATTTTCATATCTATTGAGACAGCATTAGAAGGTGCTAGGGCTCAATTTAAATTGGGCATTGCGGATATCAATCCATAAAGAGGAAAAGAAAACCGGACAAAACAATTCTCTCTTCATTGCTTTCAATACAGTACAATCACTTTGTATACACTTCTGAAATTTGTCTAATTACCCACAGAAGAATTGAAAACTTAGATTATTCCAGGGTCTTTTCTTGTTCAGGTGTCTTGAACAAATGTTTATGAGCTTTTCCCACTGAATTCCTGAACTGAAGAGCTCAAGAAAGAAGAGGCCTCTGGAGGAGAAAAATTGATCAGCAACCTCCAAGTGCCTGAGGATCCATCCCCATCAGAGAAGCAATGAACAGAAATGGGCACAGCTTTGTGGCTGCCCCAGCTTTGGCATGGGCCCTGGGCCTGGAGCAGGAGCAGCTCTGGAGGGCCCCAAGGCCGGGGCACTTGTGCTGCCCTGGGCAGATGGGATGGCAGCAGGGGCTGCAGGCCAAGCTCCTTCCGCCATGGCTGGGGCTGAGTCCTGTGGCAGCTGCAGCTGCTGCTGTGCCCTTGCTAGGGGCTGAGGCCGTGGGGCCAGTGGCCAGAGCAGCCTGGGCTGAGCAGAGCTGTGGGGCCAGAGGCGGCTGGGCTGGGCTGGGGAGAGGCCCTTGGTGCTGCCCAGAGCTCAGGGCAGCTGGCAGAGCTTGCAGGGAGCTGGGCTGGGCTCAGAGAGCCTGGCCCAGAAACCATCAGTGTCCATCTCAGCCTGGCTGAGCGGGCAAGGGCAGGACTCAGGCCAGGCCTTGTGGGGCAGGGCCAGCGCCTGTGCAAGGCATTGAAAAAAGGCAAGTGGCCAAGAGAGGAGGCTGCTCTGTGCCCTTGATGTCATGGACAGAGCAGGGAGGGGGCCCAGGACATTTGTCACTGCCAGCCTCTGTCCCCAGCCCTTGGCAGCCCTGGCTGCTGAGCCCAGCTTTGCCCTGGGCTGACTTTGGCTGTGGCCCAGCTCCATCCTCCTGCAGGGCTCAGGGCCTGTTCCCAGCCATGGCCAGCCCTGGCCGATCACTCTGCTGGCCCAGAGTCTGGCAGAGCCCGGGGCAGGGCTGTCTGTGCAGCCCCACAGGTACCAGGGGCTCTGCAGGAGCTGGCAGAGGCTGCCCAGCAGGGAGGCCATGGGGCACAGAGCCCCAAGGCTGCTGTGGGCACCACAGGGGTGCAGGGCACAGGGGCCCTTCCCAGCCGCAATGCTCCTGGCCTGGGCTGGGGCTGCCCAGGGGCTGGGGCACCATGGCTGGGCCAGCACAGGGCCACCAAGGGGCCACGCAGCCACTGCCAGGGCTGGCAGCAAGGCCAGGCTCAGACAAGCAATTGCTGAGCATGGCCTGCGCTGGCCAGGCCTGACTGTTCCAAAGGCAGAGCTCAGCTGCCCTTGGTGCCTGCAGGGACAATCAGGAGCCCAAAGAGCCTCCATGGCTGTGCTGGAGAGCAAGGCTGCAGGAGGCAAATGCAGGGCTGCTGCGCCATGGCGAGGCCATTGAATTCCAGCACACACCTCAGTTCTCTGATGATCCCGGCACCATGCTGGGCCCTGTTTCAGACTGCAGCAGAGCAGATGTTGATGGCACAGGAGCCCTGTGGGGCTGGCAGGGACCTGCAGCTTGCAAGGTGCTCTGCTCTCCCTCAGGTGCTCTCTGAGAGATCCAATCCCAGCTGGGTACTTCAGGGCACAAGGCACTGCCTGTTCATGGGCACACAACTGATGTCTGCCTGGAAAGGGGCACAGGTTTTATTTAATACCTCTTAATTTCATAATATACAAGCAAATCTTTATTATCTGGGTCGTTTGAGTACTTTTAAGGAATAGAAAAGTTTTCCCACAAGGAACAGGAATTTTCTGGAAGTATACTGTTGAAAGGAGGAGAAATACTGAACTTCCGCTCTCCTGGTGCCACCAATATTTTGTTTCTTATTTTCTCTCCTTCTTCCTTCAGGTGTTTTCAGCTCTCTTGTAGAAATAGTCATGTTTAAGGACATCTCTTCATTTAGAGCTGGTGGATTTATGTACTTATTTCTGTTCACTGATTTCCTCTTCCAGATGGTCTCTGGTCACTCAAGTGCCCCTCAACAAACTGGTTTCATGCTTTGAGCTGAATGAAGTTGCCCAACCTTTCCAAAATTCAAATACATATAGAATTGTTCATCATCTTAATTGTGTTTATATCTATGTTAGAATTACCTTTTCTTATATCTTTGTCTGAAGCTGCTCCTGTATGGAAATCCCTGGGGGATGGTGGACATGTCAGACGCTGCTGGGACATCCCAGAGAGCTGAGGGAAGAGCTGTGATGGTGATTAAACTGTTCCAATGTTCAACTTGTGCTTGTTGGCAAGAAACCTTTTTGTGCCTCTGAGGGTCACCAGTCCCTGAGCCCAAAGGACACAAACCTGATGAGCTGTGGCTCCCACTGCAGGGGCACTTGGACCTTGGCTCTGCACAGGAGAGCTCTTCATCCACTTTCTCACTTTTCCTCCCTCTGGGCATGGAGGGAGCTCCTGACTTCCGCCTGTGACTCATGGGTGCAAAGAGCAAATCTGGGCAGGATCGGGGCAGGGCGGGTTTGGGGGGACCTTGGGATCTGTGCTGGGCACAGAAGGTGTTTTCCATTGCTCTGAGACTGTCTGCTGTGGAAAGGGGATTTAATATGCAGCAGAGGAACGACTTTTGCATTTGATGGAGCTGTGCCTTGCCTTGGCTTTGTTGGCTGACAAGAAATGAACATGCCTCTGTGTCTCGGGCAGCTCCTTCTGCAAGGAAAGCAGGTGGGAGTTGGAGCCAAGGAGCTGAAAGCTGCAGGTGCAGCCTGGGCTGGAGGGAGCTCAGATTTGCACAAGGCTGCTCTGAGTGCCAGGCCTTGGATGGGGGAAATAGTGGGGAGGGGGTAGGGACAGAGTCTGATGGATGGTCAGCCATGAAGGGTCTTGATTTTCATATCAATTCAAACTGCATGAGGAGGTACTTGGATTCAGGGTCAATTGGAGATTGCACATGTCAATGAATTGACAGGGGAAAAACCTAAACAGGACATAAAGAAATAATTTCTCACTGTCTTTTTAAATCGAATATATTCACTTTGAATACACTGCTGGAATCTGTCTAATTAACCACAAATTATTTGAGAAATGAAATCCAATTATTCCCAGAGGCTTGGCTTGTTCAGGTGTTTGAATGTTCATGAGCCCTGGGACACTGAATTCCTGCACTGAAGAGCTGAAGGCTGAACAAGCCTCTGGAGCAGTACAATTCAGCAGCAGCCTCCAAGTGGCTGAGGATGTCAGCAGCTCCCACTGAGTCCATCCCTGGCCAGAGCCTGTGGGGGAATGGGCAGACAAGGAGAGCGTCCCTGGGGCTGGGCCAGCACAACTCAGAGGCACCAGCGGCTCCAGCTGGGAAATGGAGTGTGGAATGTGGCTGGGAGAGCCCTGCATGGGCTGTGCCAAGCAGGACACACAAGCCCTGACCCCTATCCCCCAAACAACTCTCTCCAGGAGACATTTAAAAGGAATTACATTTGTTTGTGTACTCTGAGTTGGACTCCTTGGAGAAATACTAACAAGAGATTCTCAGGAGCTCAAAACAACCAAACAGCCTTTACTGGGAACTTTAGAAAATCAGAGAAACTTTGGCAAAAGGTTTAATATGTCATTGTAGTGGTTTTGGTTTGTTAATTTAAGATTTTTCTAATTTTGCGTTTTCTAAGTCATGTACTGATGAGTGTGGTCGGTTTTAGTGTGGGTAATATTTCTGTATTTATTATGTTGTGAGATAGGATTAGGAGAAAGGTAAAGTAGGCCTAATATTTTAGAAGGGTATAAAGAATTTTTTTTTAATGTAATAGAAAAAAAAAGATAGTAAGAATTAAAATAAAGTCTTCAGAACCCCTTTTTTATTTACATTTTTTTACTGTCAATGTAAATAAGCTAAACTAAAAATTTCTAGTTAGTTTACTATTTCTAGAATAGTCTTTTTAGCTTGCTTAGGGAGAGAAGTTTTTCTTGTTAGGGTTATGGAGATTTTTTTACAAGAGGAAAAATATTTTTTGTGGTTTCTAATTTTGTCATGGATAACAGTTGTCTGGGGAACTTTGTTACTGTGAAATTGTTTTTATTGCTACAAGCTTTTTTTCAGCTTGTTATGGGCTGTGTCAGCTTATGGGATATTGTTTTAAAGATGAATTCTTTGATGGTAAAAGTTTTTATTATTTCCTTTAAAATTTATTTTTATTTCTGGGGATAGGGATCTTCTCTTAGGGGTACTGGATTACTTTTTTTTCTGTTTAAAATTTTCATGAAATTACAGGTTTTTTAACATATTTTATTTTATTATGGAGGGATTTTTTATGTAATTTGAATATTTTTATGTTTTTATAGTTTTATGTGTTATAATGAAAAAGAGTTTTTTCTTTATAATTTACACGAATATTTTAGTTTTAAGAGTAAGGTATTTTTTCTTGGTTTTTATTTGGATTTAATTACTTCTTTAATGACTTTGATGGTTCTATTTTTTTTTTACCATGCTTGTATTTAGTTTTTTTTTTTACTCGAGGGAGGATTAAAGTACTGCAAGAGTTATCACCTGACCCCCCAGTAACTTGTGGTGGAAGTTGTGGTTGGCCTGTGTTAGGATTGGTTTTATGGTTGGTTTTTTGGATTTTTTGTTTTTGATTTCAGTTGTAGTATTATTCTGTGTGGGTTGTAGGTTGTAGGGGTTTTGATTTGAGTTGTGTTGGGGGGAGGGGGCTTGATGGTAAGATTTGAATAGCTGTGGCTAGCCTTTTTCTGGTTGGGGTTTTGTAGCCTCTTTTGTTCTCCTTTTTGGCAGTTGTTGGGGTTTGGTTTGGTTAGAATGGGACCGATGGGAGGGGGGCAGCCTGGAGAGGGGGGAAGGGGCTCAGCCCAAGGCAGGGTTGCTTGGTTTGGTTTGGTTTGGTTTGGTTTGGTTTGGTTTGGTTTGGTTTGGTTTGGTTTGGTTTGCTTGAGAGGGGGGCTGGGGCCGGAGCCGCTACTTCTTTGTTGACTGGAGAAGAAAGAGGAGGTTCCTGGGTTTTTCATCTTTAACATCTGTGTTTCACAGAGGCGTGTTCAGCATCTTAGTGGTTTAACAGATTGTCAGTTGCACAACAAGTTTTGTATTACTTTTTAAAATTCTTCTCACGTCAAACTACGACAGACATTCACTCAACAAGAAAAACTTCTCAAAGCATTGACTTGGCTCATTCAACTTCACAAACTCTAAGCCTGTTCAATTTAATGTTAATCCAAATTTGCAGGAGCACAGAAACAGAAGAAGAAAACTCAGAAAGAGAGAAAGACAAAAAAGATACAGAGAGGCACACACACAGCTACCACCTCCTGGATTCCAGTGGTGTTCAGATAGAAATTCCAAGAACAGGTAGGGTCAAGTTGTGCGCTTGCCTCGTGGTCAGCTTTAAATACCCCTTGGTCTTCCTGGGCCCTTCCCCCAGGTGTGACTTTGGGTCATGACCCAAGCACCAGCCCCTTATTATCTAAAAACTCTCAACCCTTTCTGTCTGTAGACGACCCTCAGGCAACTCCATGCAGCCTTCTGACTCCTTCTCTCTTCCTTCTGTGGGACCAGCTAACTCTTTCCTGCCCATTGCACAACCACATGAGCCTGTCTCTCCCTCACACGACATCTTCCCTTTGCTGCCCCTCACACAACTGCTCAGCTCTTTTTCCCCACAGCACAGCCTGCAGACTGCAGTTGATTCTCGGCCAGCTAACCCACTCCTTTATAAACCCACTCTTTGGAAAACACATCCTATTAAGGGCAAGGCTTTTCCCACTCTTTGGGAATTAGTCCAGCTGCAATTCATCAGGAGCAAGATAGCCTTCAGCACTCTCTCTGTTCTCCTTACAATCTGTCCTCCCACACTCTGTGATTTCACAGGCAGCTCGGTGATGTCACAACCCACTCTGTCATGTCTCAGCCTTCTCTGTGACATCACACAGCATCTCTGTGATGGCACAGAGCCCTTATCTACGATGGCAGAGTCTTCTCCGTGGCCTCACAGCCTGTTCTGTGATGTCACCCAGCCATCCTGTGATGTCACAGCCCACTTGGTGACATCACAACCTGTTCTATGATGTCACACAACCAGCCAATGAATGTCACAGCTTGCTCTGGGATGTCATGCTGCCACACTGTGATGTCACAGCCTGCTCTGTGATGTCACATAGTAAACCAGCCATGTCATAGCCTACTGTATGGTGTCACAACCTGGTCTGTGATGTCACACAAGCACAGAATCACAGAGTCACAAGGCTGGAAGAGACTTTTAAGATCATCTAGTCCAACGCATGTCCTAACACCATCTCAACTAGACCATGGCACTCAGTTCTATATCCAGTCTTTTTTTAAACACATCCAGGGATGGTGAATCCCCCACCTCCCAGGGCAGACAATTCCAGTACTTTATCACTTTTTCTGTAGAAGGTTTTTCCTAGTATCTAATTGTGATAAATAGGTGTGATTAGTGCTGAAAAAATTGAAACAGTAATCAATATTGATACAGTAATTATTATTTGGAGATAATAAAATGGTTAAAAAGGGAAATGCCAGGAAGAAGGAAGGGGAGGGGTCCGCTCCCCCCCATCTCTTGCAGATGTTCAGGACAGGAAGGAGTAAGAGATAACTATTACTAAATTTATCTGAAAGAGAGGGAAAACTTGGGTGGAAATCAGGAACATGTTAATTGTATGAGATTTCTTGCTTTAATGTCAGAACATGGCATTGGCTCATATAATGTTAGTTTTGGCTCATACTATACCAGCTTGGTGCTCATGTGTAATCCAAAGGTGAAATAAAGGACGCCTAAGGAAGAGGAGAAGCCTTCCTCAGACCACCCCCAAAGAGTGCTGCGACCATCTAAAAGAGATGGTGGCGCATGCGTGATGACGATGATGATGAGGGTGGAAATACGAATGTGACAAATCGAAAATGGGAGGAGCTGGTGATGGCACACAGCATAAAAAGCGGAATTGTAACTTGATGACCTTGTACCTGAGGTGGCAGGGGTCCCAAAGCCCTCGCACTCCGTACCCCATGGTAATTTTCTTACTTATGCGTTATTATCAGAACCAGATTATTCCTCATTTTAACCAAATTATATTGTCAATATTTTGAGTGTATTCAATTTTATATATTCTAAACTACTTCATTAAAATTGCAGCTACATTTAATTCTGTTTGGTTTTTTTATTTGAGATTGGATAATTGGGCAAACATAACACTGGGGTTCCACAGCAGGGCAAGGCTGGACCTGCCCCTTCCTCCCTCACATATGAAATGTTTTGAGCCAACAATCTGCTCCAGTCTCTCACAGTAGGCAATGTTGGAGGTGGAAACCCAATTGTGGCCATGGGCACCTGGCTGAGAAGGACAGTTCTTTTCCATAGGAAGGGAAGCATGGAGCCCCAGTGTTTGGAAGGCAGGTTAGAGCCTCACTAGGCCAAGGCCAGCCAGACTTGTCAGCAATGGCAGATTTTTTCTGGGAGCAGTCTTTCGATTCAAGGAACTTTGGAGGTGGAATCCCAATCTCACCCATGGGCACCTGGAGAAGAAGGACTGTTCTTTCCCATAGGAAGGAAAACATGGAGCCTTCCCCAATGTTTTGGAGACAGATGGGAAATGACCCTTGTGAAAGCACTGCCAGCCAGACTTGTCCTGGCAATATTCCTATTGGAACAATCCTTGCATATAAAGAAATTGGGAGGTGAAATCCCAATTCTGACCATGGGTGCCTGGAGGAGAAGGAGAGTTCTTTCTCTCAGGAAGGAAAGCATGGAGCCCCAGAGTTTCACCAGCAGATGAGAAGAGATCCTCAACATGGCAAGGTCAGCTGGACCAGTCAGACATTCCAGGGGAGGCCAAACCAGCCAGACCTGTTCTTTGTCCCCTTGGTTTTATGGGGCCCTGAAGTGTCACAATGGTGCCTTGATTAGAAGAAGACCTACAGTGTCACAATGGACCCTTGGTTCAATGGGGTCCCACAGTGTCACAATGGCCCCTAGGTTTCATAAGGCCCCGCAGTGTCACAATGGTCCCAATGATTCCATGGGGCCTTGCAGTGTCGCAATGGATCATTGAACCCTGGGGGCTGGTAGTGTCACAATGGTCTCCTGTGGCTCCACAGGGTAACAATAAACCACTGATTACAGCAGTGTCATCCTGGAGCTTTGGTTCCATGCAGCCCTGCAGTGCCACAATGGTCTCCATTGGTTCCCTGGTGTCACAATGGACCCCTGATGACACGAGGCCCTGCAATGTCACAATGGACCTTTGGTTCCATGCAGCCCTGCCGTGTCACAAGGTCTTCTTGGTTTAACCAGGCCTCACAGTATCACAATGGTCTTCTTGGTTCTGTGGGGACCCGTAGGGTCACAATGGTCTCACTAGTTCCATGAGGCCTCACAGTGTCACAATGCTTTGCTTATTCCATGGGGCCTCACAGTGTCCCAATGGTCTCCTGGGTTCCATGAGCCTGTGAAGTCTCTTAATGGTCTCTCCAGGGTTCCATGAGGCTTTGCAATGTCACAAAGGACTTTTGGCTCCATGGGGTCTCACAGTGGAGCAGCCCTGGGAACTGGTTTTGTTCCCTCAGTGGCACAACATCCCTGTTCTCACACTGCCAAAGAAAGCTGTTGATGCCGAGTGTGGCCAGGACAAGCCATTGCTGGGACTGAAGCCCCTCTCTTGGGGCCCTACAAACATCGCTCCAAAAGGAGCCCCTTGGAGCTCTCCTGGGCCAGCGACTCCCTCGGAGTGGGGCCTCTCCCAGCCAGGAACTCTCCCGTTTGCTGCACTCGGGGATCCCTGAACAACGATGGAGCCTGGGCCGATCCCCCCACTCCTCCAGGCTCAGCCCTTCCCTGGCTGGGGAGATGCCAAAGCATCCACAGTGAGCATTTCCTGCCCTCAGGGGAATTTCTCACAGGTGCCTTGCACTGACTCTTGGTGTCTGTGTGCACACAGGAGTGCCTGTGCTGGGGAAATGGGGCAGAAATGCTGCTCTCTGAGGGGCTTGAGTGCCTTGGATAGCTGAATCAGTCAAGCCTGTAGGTAAAGTTAAATCACAAGGTTTAAGTGAAGTAAATGCTGCTAAGAGTTGTTCTTTTGCAAAGTTGTTATGTTTAATATTAGTTATAAACTGAGTTAAATATTGTTAAGTGTTGTTCCGCTTTTAAATTGCTAAGTTATGGGTTATAATATAGGTTAAATAGTGTTAAGTGCTGTTCTTTTGCTAAATTGTGTATTACCGCGGGTCTTCAAGGCAGTTAGGACTTGGTGAAGCGAAAGAGAGATGTTGACTCCATTTCAGAAGGCTGGTTTATTATATTATGATCTATATTATATTAAAAAGACCACACTATAACTATACTACAAAAAAATAGAGAGAAAGAATCATCAGAAGGCGAGACAGGAACAGAAAAGAATGAATAACAAAGTTTTGTGACTCCTAGAGAGTCCGAGAGCTGCTGCCTCCTCGATTGGCCACCAAGTAGAAACATCCCACATTGACCAATCGAGAAAGCACCTGCTGCATTTCACAGTAGCAGATAACAAATTGTTTACACTTGAAGCTGAGGCCCTTCAGCTTCTCAGGAGAAGAAAATCCCAACAAAGGGTTTTTCATAAAATATCACAACCACAGTTGTGCAGTTGAAGGCAGTAGTTATGGTTAAGGCATAAATTAAGTCCTCTTGCATTTGAGCTCTATTAAGCTTTTGAGCCATATTCCTTTAATCCTTGCCCTCACTGCCCTTATGTCACACACACACAGAGGGACAGTTTTCAGTTCATTTCTGGTTTGATTGCCTTGATTTTGTTTGGTTTTGTTGTTGTTTTGTTTCCTTGTTGTGCCTGAAGCATCCAGTCAGGAGCAGAGAGACTCTTGCCAAGGAACTTCATGGTGCTGTTGCTGAATATTCAATCTGGTTTTCGCTGATCCCTTGCCAAGGATTTTTTTAGCTCTCAAGCCCTTGTTCATGACAGGGTGAAGGAGCCCTGGCCCAGGCTCTGGCCCTGGAGGACATGGGGATGCTGCCGGGGGTCCCTGTCCCCCTGTCCCACCCCCATGGCCGCAGCCCCCTGTCCCCGTGTCAGGCTCTGGGATGGATCTCATGGAACATCCTCTGGAGGAGGCTGCGGCACCGGGGGTGGGAGGGCCCAGGGGGACAGGGGACCCCGCTGTGCATGAGCAGCGTTGGACTTCTCTGGGGGGAAATGTGAGGGGGGCAGGGGTGGAGGCACCTCCCCAGTGACCTCAGACAGCCCCTTTGATGACACACAGCCTTCTTAAGATGTCACATACCTTCTGTGATGTCATACTACCTTCTGTGATGTCACACAGCCTTCTATAATGTCACACAGCCCCTGTGATGTCACAGAGCTATATTATGTCACCCTGTGATGTCATACAGCTGCTCTGTGATGTCACAGAAGACTCAGTGATGTCACAAAGTCACCCTCTAATGTCACAGCCTGCTCTATGATGTTACACAGCTACCCCGTGGTGTCACAACCCACTCTCTGATGCCACAGAGCCACACTCTATGATGGCAGAGTCTGCTCTATGGCCTCATATCCTACTTTACAATGTCACAGCCAGCTCTGTGATGTCACAACCCCCTCACTGATGTCACAAAACTCTCAAGAACTCAGTTACATGGAAACACTCAAGTTTCCTGTACTTAGAAGAAATCCCTGTGAGGGACACAACTGAGAAAATGTCCCCAGGCTCCAGCCAGAGCAGAACACTGGAGGCAGTGATGACAGCTGGGGACAAGCAAGGGAAAGGTGTCCCTGGTGCTGAGCAAAGCTGGATGTGTTTCAGGAATGCAAAGGCCCAAGGCCTGAGCCCCAGCCCCTGGCAAGGCAGATCCTGTCCCTCCCTCCTTGCTCAGGGCTCTTCCCGGGATGGGCACTGGCATGTGGGGATGTGCAATGCCAAGGGCAGAAGCATGGGGCAGCCCCTGCCAGGCTGCTGAGCAGGGACAAGGAGGCAATGAGGCCCCAGGCCTGCAAGGGTCACTTGTCCCCTCGTGGCCTCAGGCCCAGGGCCAGCAGCCATGGCCCAAGTGCTGCCCAAGTTGGCTCTGTCAGGGCCTTGCAGCTGCTGCCCATCCCTGTGCCCTGTGCAGCCCAGGCTCTCCTACAGTTTCCCTGCCCTGCGCCTCTGTCCCTGCAGGCTGTCGTCATGCCCCTGCTGCCCCACCTGGCTGGCCCCTTCCTTTGCTGACAGCTCTGCATCCTGCCTGACTCTGCCTGCCCACACAAAGCCTTGGCCTTGATTTCAAAGAGGTTAATTCAATTTTTACTGTGCCTGTGAACTTCTAGCACAAGGAACAAGGCATGCAGGGCCTGCTTTCCCAGCAAGGATGGTTGGAAGACCAGAAGAAGACACCTGGCTCAAGAATGCAGTGATAGAAAAAGGAAGGACTGATTTAGGGAACTTGGGGTGGGTTTTAGGGTAACGAGTAAATGGTAATACACATTTAGTGACTGTATATAAGCAACACACTGGTAGAATTACATCTCCACATAAGGTTAGGAGTTATCTCCTGCTGGACCTCAGGGCTGAATAAATGATCCCCTCTTGAACAGCAAATTAGTGTTAAGGAGTCTATTCTGATATTTTGGAGATTTGGTGATGGCAGGGCCTCACAGAACCAAGGAGTCAGCTGTGACCCTGTGAAAACTCATGGAACAAAGGTAAATTGGAACAAAAGGTAAATTGGCCTGTGGCCTTGCTGGCATGGCCAGTCTGAGAAGTGTAGGAATGTGCCCCCTATGGACAGAGGGACAGAACTTTCCTCTGTCCCCCAAAAGGGAAAGAGCCCAGAATTTTCTCCCAGTGATCAGGTAGGAAAGTCACCAATAGGACTTTGGGGACTTCACCTCAAGTTTGGGGACAGCAAATTGGCCATAAGCCAAAAGGTCACGCCAGGCTCACCGGTATAATCCTAACTTGTCTTTTTTGTTTGCAGTTTTAGGAGAGAATCCACAGCTTCACGGTTTAATATTCCAGTGGGATCTAGAGAAGAAGGACCACCTCATAATCTTAGAATGGGTTTTCCTATCTTGTCAGCTGGGTAAAACTATAACAACTTGCCCTGAAATTATTTCACAATTGATTATCAAAGCTAGATCTGAAATGCTTTCCCTTGCAGGAAAAGGTTTTGCAGAAGTCTTTCTCCCTTTCAAATCCAGTTATTTGGAATGGTTAATTCAATATTCAGAAGTCATGCAATTTGCTTTAGAAAATTTTGCAGGGAAAATTTCAGTCAATTTTCCCAAGCATGAGCTATTAAGTTCATCATTAAAATTGATTCATAAGCATTTTAGAAGCCATGCACCCTTAGAGGCAATTACATTTTTTTACAGACGGTTCTGGGAAGTCTAAAAAATCTGTGTCTGCTTGGCAAAATCCAGACACCAAAAAATGGGAATCAGATTTTGAGGAAGTAGTTGGTTCTGCACAGATTGCAGAATTAGCAGCTGTTGTACGTGTATTTTCAAAATTCACATTTCCATTTAATTTAGTAACAGATTCCATTTATGTTGCAGGTGTAGTGGAGAGAGCAGAAGGATCTCTGCTGAAGGAAGTTTCAAATGACCAGCTATACAGTCTGCTCAAAAAACTAATCCTACTTCTTCCCATTTGACAGGAACCTTATTTTGTAATGCATATTCGCTCACATTCTTCTCTTCCAGGTTTCCTAGCAGAAGACAATGCCGTGGCTGATCTGCTAGCCATGCCAATCTAGCACACGCTCCCTAATGTTATTGAGCAAGCCCGAATGAGCCATGCCTTTTATCATGAAAATGCACCTGCTCTAGTAAGAATGTTTAACATCTCTCAGAATCAGGCAAAAGCAACTGTTTAATCATGTCCAGATTGCCAGAAATTGGCCATACCAGCAAATGCAACAGGAGTTAACCCTCGAGGCTTTAACAGCCTGCAGATTTGGCAAACGGACACCACTCAATATCAGTCATTTGGACGATTCAAACACATACATGTATCAATAGACACATTCTCAGGAGCAATTTTTGCTTCTGCACACCAAGGAGAAAAAAGGAGAGATGTCATCAAACATTTCTTACAAGCATTTGCATCCCTAGGTGTTCCCCAGGAAGTCAAAACAGACAACGGACCAGCCTACATTTCTAACAAACTGCAGGAATTTTTCAGAACTTGGGGTATCAAGCATACCACAGGTATTCCACACTCTTCCACAGGTCAATCTATTGTAGAAAGAGCACACAAGTCACTAAAAATGATTCTTGAAAGACAAAAAGGAGGGACAGAAGTGCTTTCTACAACAGAGAGGCTGAATAAAGATATATATGTTTTTAACTTTTTAAATAATTCCTTTATGGAGCAGGTACCGCCAATATTCAGACATTTCCCCAACACTAGCCAAGCAAAGCTCAAGGACAGGCCACCAGTCTTCATCAAGGATCCAGAGACAGGACAGATTTCAGGACCCTATCCTCTTGTGACTTGGGGACAGGGGTTCGAATGTGTTTCTACAAACACAGGTCTTCAGTGGATCCCTGCAAAGAATGTCAAGCCCCAGGTGCAGCCGATCCAAGAGCAGCAGACAACACCAGAAGCAAAATGCACAGACAACTGAGACATGGCTGGAAGCAAAGACTGTTTTTTAAGTTTGCACATGTTAAAATTGTTTACAAGAGAGTTTTGCACTGAAGAAGTTCTGTAGTTATTGTTACTGTGTTAAAAAACTTGTTAACATACCTCTATGTACAAATCATACGCAGCCAGAAATTTGAAGCTTACCTGGGAAAAGCACTTCACCAAAGTTAGAATTGAAGATTAGGACCAAATTAAAAAAATTATTGGCATAACTACAAATTACTGACAAGAATGAGAATTTTCAATTCACATTCCTTCCTCCTCTTTCTTTAAATGAAAACAAGAGGTGAGGTGTAAGAATGTGCCCCCTATGGACAGAGTGACAGAACCTTCCTCTGTTCCCCAAAAAGGAAAGAGCCCAGAACTTTCTCCCAGTGATCAGGTAGAAAAGTCACTGATAGGACCTTGGGGCTTCACCTCAAGTTTTGGGACAGCTAATTGGCCATAAGCCAAAAGGTCCCGCCACGGCCTATTAGTAGAAGAAGAGAGAACAAAGAAACCAAATCACTTTTGTGAGGTGTCTTTTACCAGGAGCACAAGTCTATGGCACCTGGATCGGTTTGAGTTTGTTATTTTGCCTTTATTAAACCTTTTTTGTCCCTGATGCTGTCACATCAGCCTCCTGCTCCTTTTATGCCTTCCAAAGAATGCTGAGCTATTCTGGGGTGTAACGTTGGGGTGTTGAGAGCTTATCAGATCAACTCAAAACCCCAGACAAAAACGTTATACCCCACTGTTTCAGGGTAGAATAGAGGCAACCACCAGAGGGCAAGGCCAGCCAGAGCACTCTGTCCTGGCAGCTTTTGTCCGGGAGAACCCTTGCATATAGTGGATTCAGAGGAAAAGTACCAATTTCCACCATGGGTGCCTGTGCACGAGGGAGGGTGCTTTTCCCTAGGAAGGAAAGCCTCCGTGTTTGAAGGCAGATGAGAGCCAGGTCTCAGGAAGTCAAGGTCAGCCAGACTTTTGGGGTAATAGCAGTGTTTGTCTGGGAGCAATCCCTGGATATTGGGAATTCTGGAGGCAGAATCACATTTCAGCCAAGGACACCTGAAGGAGAAGGACAGTTCTATTCCATTTGAAGGAAATGAAAAACAAAACTAACTAATGAGCAGAAGCAAAAGCAAGAGCAAAGCAGGAGCAAAGCAGAAGCAAGAGCAAAGCAAAAAGCCAAGCAAAAAGCAAAAGCCGCACTATGCACTGTCCCGTCTCAGAGTCCCGCCAGACGTGGGGAGCAGGCTGATAAAAAAACACAAAAAAATTTACGCTCTTCAGAGCCAATCTTGAAGGCACAGAACATAATATCCAGCATGAACAGAGCACAGGAATGGGGATACAAGAATCATAAAACCAACAGTCCAGGTTCCTGGTCTCAGGTTGCAGAGCTCCATGGGCACTCTCAAAGCAGCCCGAGATGGCACAGGTGGCAGCTTGTCCCTGGGTGGCATCTTGATACTCTAGAGGAAATCCAGCGAGCAGCCCGCCCCTAACGGCCGTGGGACTACCTGGTACTGACAAAGGCTTCTGCCCGGGAAAACAAAACCCAACACCCCACGTTCCTGGTCTCAGTTCGCAGAGCTCCATGGGCACTCTCAAAGCAGCACGAGTTGGCACAGGAGGCAGCTTGTCCCTGGGCGGCATCTTGATATTCGTGGAAAGGCAGCGGGGAGCCTGCCCCTAAGGGCCGAGGGCCTACCTGGTACTGACAAAGGCATCTACCCGGGGAAAGAAAACCCACCAAACCACGTTCCTGGTCTCAGTTTGCAGAGCTCCATGGGCACTCTCAAAGCAGCCCGAGTTGGCACAGGTGGATGGTTATCCTAAGGCGGCATCTTGATATTCGTGGAAATCCAGCAGGCAGCCGGCCCCGAAGGGCCGAGGGCCTACCTGGTACTGACAAAGGCTTCTGCCTGGGGAAACAAAAACCCCCACCCCACGTTCTTGGTCTCAGTCTGCAGAGCTCCATGGGCACTCTCAAAGCAGCCCGAGTTGGCACAGGTGGCAGCTTGTCCCAGGGCGGCATCTCGATATTCGCGGAAATCTAGTAGGCAGCTGGCTCTTAAGGGCCAACGTTCTACCTGGTAATGACAAAAACATCTGCCCAGGGAAAAAATACCCACCACCCCACGTTAATGGTCTCAGTTTGCAGAGCTCCATGGGCACTCTCAAAGCAGCGTGAGTTGGCACAGGTGGCAGTTTGTCCCTGGGCTGCATCTTGATATTCGTGGAAATCCAGCGAGCAGCCGGCCCCGAAGGGCCAAGGGCCTACGTGGTACTGACAAATGCTTCTGCCCGGGAAATAAAACCCACCACCCCACGTTCCTGATTTCAGTTTCCAGTGCTGCATGGGCCATCTCAAAGCAGCCCGAGATATCACAGGTGGCAACTTGTCCCTGGGCGGCATCTTCAGATTCGCAAAAAACCAGATGCCAGCTGGTCCTGAAGGCCCGTGGGCCTGCCTGGTACTGACAAAGGCTTCTGCCCAGGGAAACAAAATTCACCAACCCACGTTGCTGGTCTCAGTTTGCAGAGTTCCGTGGGCACTCTCAAAGCAGCGCGAGTTGGCACAGGTGGCAGCTTGACCCTGGGCGGCATCTTCAGATTCGCAGAAATCCAGCTGCCAGCCGGCCCCTAAGGGCCGAGGGCCTACCTGGTGCTGACAAAGGCTTCTGCCTGGGAAAACAAAACTCAGTAACACACATTCCTGGTCTCAGTTTGCAGAGCTCCGTGGGCACTCTCAAAGCAGCACGAGATGGCACAGGTGGAAGCTTTTCCCTGGGCGGCATCGTCAGATTCACGGAAATCCAGCTGCCAGCCAGCCCCTAAGGGCCGAGGGCCTACCTGGTACTGACAAAGGCTTCTGTCCCGGAAAACTAAACTCACCCCTCCACGTTCCTGGTCTCAGTTTGCAGAGCTCCATGGGCACTCTCAAAGCAGCCCAAGTTGGCACAGGTGGCAGCTTGTCCCTTGGCGGCATCTTGATATTCGTGGAAATTCAGAAGGCAGACTACACCTATGGAACATGGGCCTATCTGGTTCTGACAAAGGCTTCTGCCCTGAAAAAAAAAAACTCACCAGCCGACGTTCCTGGTCTCAGTTTGCAGAGCTCCATGGGCACTCTCAAAGCAGCCCGAGTTGGCACAGGTGGCAGCTTGTCCCTGGGCGGCCTCTTGATATTCGTGGAAATCCAGAAGGAAGCTGGCCCCAAAGGGCCAAGGGCCTACCTGGTACTGACAAAGGCGTCTACTCAGGGAAACAAACTTCACCAACCCACGTTCCAGGTCTCAGTTTGCAGAGTTCCGTGGACACTCTCAAAGCAGCGTGAGTTGGCACAGGTGGCAGCTTGCCCCTGGGCGGCATCTTGATATTCGTGGAAATCCAGCAGGCAGACGGCCCCTAAGGAACAAGTGCCTACCTGGTACAGACAAAGGGTTCTGCCCAGGGAAACAAAATTCACCAACCCACGTTCCTGGTCTCAGTTTGCAGAGCTCCATGGGCACTCTCAAAGCAGCACAAGTTGGCACAGGTGGCAGCTTGTCCCTGGGCGGCATCTTCAGATTCGTGGAAATCCTGCTGCGAGTCTGCCCCGAAGGGCCGAGGTCCTACCTGGTACGGACAAAGGCTTCAGCCCGGGGAAACAATACCCACTAGCCCACGTGCCTGGTCTTACTTTGAAGAATTCCGTGGGCACTCTCAAAGCAGCCCAAGTTGGGACAGGTGGCAGCTTTTCCCTGGGCGGCATCTTGATATTCGTGGAAATCCAGCAGGCAGACGGCCCCGAAGGGGCGAGGGCCCACCTAGAACTGAAAAAGGCTTCTGCTCGGGGAAACAAAAAACACCAAACCCACGTTCCAGGTCTCAGTTTGCAGAGATCCATGGGTACTCTCAAAGCAGCCCAAGTTGGCACAGGTGGATGGTTATCCTAAGGCGGCATCTTGATATTCATGGAAATCCAGCAGGCAGCTGGCCCCGAAGAGCCGAGGGCCTACCTGGTACTGACAAAGGCTTCTGCCTGGGGAAACAAAAACCCCCACCCCACGTTCCTGGTCTCAGTTTGCAGAGCTCCATGGGCACTCTCAAAGCAGCCCGAGTTGGCACAGGTGGCAGCTTGTCCCTGGGCGGCATCTTGATATTCATGGAAATCTAGTAGGCAGCTGGCTCCTAAGGGCCAATGTTCTACCTGGTAATGACAAAAACATCTGCCCAGGGAAAAAATACCCACCACCCCACGTTAATGGTCTCAGTTTGCAGAGCTCCATGGGCACTCTCAAAGCAGCGTGAGTTGGCAGAGGTGGCAGTTTGTCCCTGGGCTGCATCTTGATATTGGCGGAAATCCAGCGAGCAGCCGGCCCCGAAAGGCCAAGGGCCTACGTGGTACTGACAAATGCTTCTGCCCGGGGAAATAAAACCCACCACCCCACGTTCCTAATTTCAGTTTCCAGTGCTGCATGGGCCATCTCAAAGAAGCCCGAGTTAGCACAGGTGGAACTTGTCCCTGGACGGCATCTTCAGATTCGCATAAATCCAGATGCCAGCTGGCTCTGAAGGCCTGTGGGCCTGCCTGGTACTGACAAAGGCTTCTGCCTGGGGAAACAAAATTCACCAACCCACGTTCCTGGTCTCAGTTTGCACAGTTCCGTGGGCACTCTCAAAGCAGCGCGAGTTGGCAGAGGTGGCAGCATGTCACTGGGCGGCATTATGATATTCGTGGAAATCCTGCTGCCAGCCTGCCCGGAATGGCCGAGGGCCTACCTGGTAGTGACAAAGTATTCTGCCCGGGAAAAACCAAACCCACAAACTCACGTTCCTGGTCTCAGTTTGCAGAGTTCCGTGGGCACTCTCAAAGCAGCGCGAGTTGGCACAGGTGGCAGCTTTCTCCTGGGCGGCATCTTGATATTCGCAGAAATCCAGCTGCCAGCCGGCCCCTAAGCGCCGAGGGCCTACCTGGTACTGACAAAGGCTTCTGCCCCGGAAAACTAAACTCACCCCTCCACGTTCCTGGTCTCAGTTTGCAGAGCTCCATGGGCACTCTCAAAGCAGCCCGAGTTGGCACAGATGGCAGCTTTTCCCTGGGCGGCATCTTCAGATTCGTGGAAATCCAGAAGGCAGACTACACCTATGGAACATGGGCCTATCTGGTTCTGACAAAGGCTTCTGCCCTGGAAAAAAAAACTCACCAGCCGACGTTCCTGGTCTCAGTTTGCAGAGCTCCATGGGCACTCTCAAAGCAGCCCAAGTTAGCACAGGTGGCAGCTTCTCCCTGGGCGGCATCTTGATATTTGTGGAAATCCAGAAGGAAGCTGGCCCCAAAGGGCCGCGGGCCTACCTGGTACTGACAAAGGCTTCTACCCAGGGAAACAAAATTCACCAACCCACGTTCCTGGTCTCATTTTGCAGAGTTCCGTGGGCACTCTCAAAGCAGCACGAGTTGGCACAGGTGGCAGCTTTTTCCTTCGCAGAATCTTCACATTCGCGGAAATCCAGCTGCCAGCTGGCCCCTAAGGGCCGAGGGCCTACCTGGTACTGACAAAGGCTTCTGACCGGGGAAACAAAACTCAGTAACACACATTCCTGGTCTCAGTTTGCAGAGCTCCGTGGGCACTCTCAAAGCAGCACGAGATGGCACAGGTGGAAGCTTTTCCCTGGGCGGCATCGTCAGATTCGCGGAAATCCAGGTGACAGCCGGCCCCTAAGGGCCGAGGGCCTACCTGGTACTGACAAAGGCTTCTGCCCCGGAAAACTAAACCCACCCCTCCATGTTCCTGGTGTCAGTTTGCATAGCTCCATGGGCACTGTCAAAGCAGCCCAAGTTGGCACAGGTGGCAGCTTGTCCCTGGGCGGCATCTTGATATTCGTGGAAATCCAGCAGGCAGCCTGCCCATAAGGAACACAGGTCTACCTGGTACAGACAAAGGCTTCTGCCCGGGGAAACAAAACCCATAACCCCACGTTCCTGGTCTCAGTTTGAAGAGCTCCATGGGCACTCTCAAAGCAGCCCGAGTTGGCACAGGTTGCAGCTTGTCCATGGGCAGCATCTTGATATTTGTGGAAATCCAGCATGCAGCATACCCCTAAGGAACATGGGCCTACCTGGTACAGACAAAGGCTTCTGCCCGGGAATACAAAACTCAGTACCCCACGTTCCTGGTCTCAGTTTGCAGAACTCCATGGGCACTCTCAAAGCAGCGCGACTTGGCACAGGTGGCAGCGTGTCCCTGGTCAGCATCTTGATATTCGTGGAAATCCAGCAGGCAGCTGGCCACAAAGGGCCGAGGGCCTACCTGGTACGGACAAAGGCTTCTGCCCGGGGAAACAAAACCCACCAGCCCACGTTCCTGGTCTCAGTTTGCAGAGCTCCATGGGCACTCTCAAAGCAGCCCGAGTTAGCACAGGTGGCAGCTTTTCCCTGAGCAGCATCTTGATATTCGTGGAAATCCAGCAGGCAGCCTGCCATTAAGGACCGAGGGCCTACCTGGTACTGCAAATGCTTCTGCCCGGGGAAACAAAACTCAGCAACCCCACGGTCTTGGTCTCAGTTTGCCGAGCTCTATGGGAACTCTCAAAGCAGCCTGAGTTGGCACAAGTGGGCAGCTTGTCCCTGGGCAGCATCTTGATAGTCGTGGAAATCCAGCAGGAAGCCGGCCCAGAAAGGCCGAGGGCCGACCTGGCAATGCAAATGCTTCTGCCCAGGGAAACAAAACTCAGCAGCCCACGGTCCTGGTCTCATTTTGCAGACCTCCATGGGCACTCTCAAAGCAGCGTGAGTGGGCACAGGTGGCAGCTTGTCCCTGGACAGCATCTTGATATTTGTATAAATCCAGCAGGTAGACGGCCCCGAAAGGCCGAGGGCCTACCTAGTACTGACAACTGCTTCTGCCTGGGGAAACAAAAGCCACCACCTCACGTTGCTGGTCTCAGTTTGCAGAGCTCCATGGGCACTCTCAAAGCAGCCCGAGTTGGCACAGGGGGCAGCTTGTCCCTGTGCAGCATCTTCATATTTGTTGAAATCCAGCATGCAGCATACCGCTAAGGAACATGGGCCTACCTGGAACAGACAAAGGCTTCTGCCCGGGAATACAAAACTCAGTAGGCACGTTCCTGGTCTCAGTTTGCAGAGCTCCATGGGCACTCTCTAAGCAGACCGAGTTGGCACAGGTGGCAGCTTGCCCCTGGTCAGCATCTTGATATTCGTGGAAATCCAGCAGGCTGCCGGCTCCGAAGGGGCGAGGGCCTACCTGGAACTGACAAAGTCGTCTGCCCAGGGAAACAAAATTCACCAACCCACGTTTCTGGTCTTAGTTTGAAGAGCTCCATGGGCACTCTCAAAGAAGCGCGAGTTGGCATAGGTGGCAGCATGTCCCTGGGCAGAATCTTGATATTCGTGGAAATCCAGCAGGCAGCCGGCCACAAAGGGCCGAGGGCCTACCTGGTACTGACAAAGGGTTCTGCCCGGGGAAACAAAACTCACCACCCCACGTTCCTAATTTCAGTTTGCAGAGCTCCATGGGCACTCTCAAAGCAGCCCGAGTTGGCACTGGTGGCAGCTTGTCCCTCGGCGGCATCTTGATATTCGTGGAAATCCAGAAGGCAGCCGGCCATTAAGCAACAAGGGCCTACCTGGTACTGCAAATGCTTCTGCCCGGGGAAACAAAACTCAGCACCCCACGGTCTTGGTCTCAGTTTGCAGAGCTCCATGAGCAGTCTCAAAGCAGCCCAAGTTGTCACAGGTGGCAGCTTGTCCCTCGGCGGCATCTTGATATTCGTGGAAATCCAGCGGGTAGCTGGATGCTAAGGGTGGAGGGCCAACCTAGAACTGAGAAAGGCTTCTGCCCAGGAAAAAAAAACCCAATACCCGACACTCCAGGTCTCAGTTTGCAGAGCTCCATGGGCACTCTCAAAGCAGCCCGAGTTGGCACAGGGGGCAGCTTGTCCCTGGGCAGCATCTTCATATGCATGGAAATCCAGAAGGCTGCCTGCCCTTAATGACAAAGGGCCTACCTGGTACTGCAAATGCTTCTGCGCGGGGAAACAAAACTCAGCACCCCACGTTCAAGGTCTCAGTTTGCCGAGCTCTATGGGAACTCTAAAAGCAGCCCGAGTTGGCACAAGTGGGCAGCTTGCCCCTGGGCAGCATCTTGATAGTCGTGGAAATCCAGCAGGAAGCCGGCCCAGAAAGGCCGAGGGCCGACCTGGCAATGCAAATGCTTCTGCCCAGGGAAACAAAACTCAGCAGCCCACGGTCCTGGTCTCATTTTGCAGAGCTCCATGGGCACTCTCAAAGCAGCGTCAGTGGGCACAGGTGGCAGCTTGTCCCTGGGCGGCATCTTGATATTCGTGGAAATCCAGCGGGTAGACGGCCTCGAAAGACCTAGGGCCTACCTAGTACTGACAACTGCTTCTGCCTGAGGAAACAAAAGCCACCACGCCACGTTCCTGGTCTCAGTTTGAAGAGCTCCAAGGGCACTCTCAAAGCAGCGTGAGTTGGCACAGGTGGCAGCTTGTCCCTGGTCAGCATCTTGATATTCGTGGAAATCCTGCTGCCAGCCGGCCCCGAAGGGCCGAGGGCCTACCTGGTACTGACAAAGGCTTCTGCCCGGGAAAACAAAACTCACTACGCCATGTTCCTGGTTTCTGTTTTCAGAGCTCCATGGGCACTCTCAAAGCAGCCCGAGTTGGCACAGGAGGCAGCTTGTCCCTGGGCGGAATCTTGATATTCCTGGAAATCCAGCCGGCAGCCTGCCTTTAAGGAAAATGTTCCTACCTGGTACTACAAATGCTTCTGCCCGGGGAAACAAAACTCAGCACCCCACGTTCCTGGTCTCAGTTTGCAGAGCTCCATGGGCACTCTCAAAGCAGCACGAGTTGGCACAGGTGGCAGCTTGTCCCTGGGCAGCATCTTGATATTCGTGGAAATCCAGCCGTCAGCCGGCCCCGAAGATCCGAGGCCCTACCTGGTACTGACAAAGGCTTCTGCCCGGGAAAACAAAACTCAACAGCCCACGTTCCTGGTTTCTGTTTGCAGAGCTCCATGGGCACTCTCAAAGCAGCTCAAGTTGCCACAGGAGGCAGCTTGTCGCTGGGCAGCATCCTGATATTTGTGGAAATCCAGCAGGCTGCCTGCAATTATGGACCACGGGCCTACCTGGTACTGACAAAGGCTTCTGCCCAGGGAATCAAAATTCACCAACCCACGTTTCTGGTATCTGTTTGCAGAGCTCCATGTGCACTCTCAAAGCAGCCGGAGTTGGCACAGGTGGCAGCTTGTCCCTGGGCGGCATCTTGATTTTCGTAGATATCCAGCAGGCTGCCGGCCCCGAAGGGCCGAGGGCCTACCTGGTACTGACAAAGGCTTCTGCCCGGGAAAACAAAACCCACCACCCCACGTTCCTGGTCTCAGTTTGCAGAGCTCCATGGGCACTCTCAAAGCAGCCCGAGTTAGCACTGGTGGCACCTTTTCCCTGAGCAGCATCTTGATATTCGTGGAAATCCAGCAGACAGACGGCTCCTAAGGAACAAGGGCCTACCTGGTACTGACAAAGTCGTCTGCCCAGGGAAACAAAATTCACCAACCCACGTTTCTGGTCTTAGTTTGCAGAGCTCCATGGGCACTCTCAAAGCAGCGCGAGTTGGCATAGGTGGCAGCATGTCCCTGGGCAGAATCTTGATATTCGTGGAAATCCAGCAGGAAGCCGGCCACAAAGGGCCGAGGGCCTACCTGGTACTGACAAAGGCTTCTGACCGGGGAAACAAAACCCACCACACCACGTTCCTAATTTCAGTTTGCAGAGCTCCGTGGGCACTCTCAAAGCAGCCCGACTTGGCACTGGTGGCAGCTTGTCCCTGGGCGGCATCTTGATATTCGTGGAAATCCAGCAGGCAGCCTGCCATTAAGGAACAAGGGCCTACCTTGTACTACAAATGCTTCTGCCCGGGGAAACAAAACCTGCAACCCCACGATCTAGGTCTCAGTTTGCAGAGCTCCGTGGGAACTCTCAAAGCAGCCCTAGTTGGCACAGGTGGCAGCTTGCCCCTGGTCAGCATCTTGATATTTGTGGAAATCCAGCAGGCTGCCGGCCCCGAAGGGCCGAGGGCCTACCTGGTACTGACAAAGGGTTCTGCCCGGGAATACAAAACTCACCACGCCACGTTCCTGGTCTCAGTTTGCAGAGCTCCATGGGCACTCTCAAAGCAGCCCGAGTTAGCACTGGTGGCAGCTTTTCCCTGAGCAGCATCTTGATATTCGTGGAAATCCAGCAGACAGACGGCTCCTAAGGAACAAGGGCCTACCTGGTACTGACAAAGTCGTCTGCCCAGGGAAACAAAATTCACCAACCCACGTTTCTGGTCTGAGTTTGAAGAGCTCCATGGGCACTCTCAAAGCAGCGCGAGTTGGCATAGGTGGCAGCATGTCCCTGGGCAGAATCTTGATATTCGTGGAAATCCAGCAGGAAGCCGGCCACAAAGGGCCGAGGGCCTACCTAATACTGAAAAAGGCTTCTGACCGGGGAAACAAAACCCACCACCCCACGTTCCTAATTTCAGTTTGCAGAGCTCCGTGGGCACTCTCAAAGCAGCCCGACTTGGCACTGGTGGCAGCTTGTCCCTGGGCGGCATCTTGATATTCGTGGAAATCCAGCAGGCTGCCGGCCCCGAAGGGCCGAGGGCCTACCTGGTACTGACAAAGGCTTCTCCCCGGGAAAACAAAACCCACCACCCCACGTTCCTGGTCTCAGTTTGCAGAGCTCCATGGGCACTCTCAAAGCAGCCCGAGTTAGCACTGGTGGCAGCTTTTCCCTGAGCAGCATCTTGATATTCATGGAAATCCAGCAGACAGACGGCTTCTAAGGAACAAGGGCCTACCAGGTACTGACCAAGTCGTCTGCCCAGGGAAACAAAATTCACCAACCCACGTTTCTGGTCTTAGTTTGAAGAGCTCCATGGGCACTCTCAAAGCAGCGCGAGTTGGCATAGGTGGCAGCATGTCCCTGGGTAGCATCTTGATATTCGTGGAAATCCAGCAGGCAGCCGGCCACAAAGGGCCGAGGGCCTACCTGGTACTGACAAAGGCTTCTGACCGGGGAAACAAAACCCACCACCCCACGTTCCTAATTTCAGTTTGCAGAGCTCCGTGGGCACTCTCAAAGCAGCACGAGTTGGCACTGGTGGCAGCTTGTCCCTGGGCGGCATCTTGATATTCGTGGAAATCCAGCATGTAGCCGGACGCTAAGGGTGGAGGGCCAACCTAGAACTGAGAAAGGCTTCTGCCCAGGAAAAAAAAACCCACTACCCGACACTCCAGGTCTCAGTTTGCAGAGCTCCATGGGCACTCTCAAAGCAGCCCGAGTTGGCACATGTGGCAGCTTGTCCCTGGGCAGCATCTTGATATTCGTGGAAATCCAGCCGTCAGCCGGCCCCGAAGATCCGAGGCCCTACCTGGTACTGACAAAGGCTTCTGCCCGGGAAAACAAAACTCAACAGCCCACGTTCCTGGTTTCTGTTTGCAGAGCTCCATGGGCACTCTCAAAGCAGCTCAAGTTGCCACAGGAGGCAGCTTGTCGCTGGGCAGCATCCTGATATTTGTGGAAATCCAGCAGGCTGCCTGCAATTATGGACCACGGGCCTACCTGGTACTGACAAAGACTTCTGCCCAGGGAATCAAAATTCACCAACCCACGTTTCTAGTATCTGTTTGCAGAGCTCCATGTGCACTCTCAAAGCAGCCGGAGTTGGCACAGGTGGCAGCTTGTCCCTGGGCGGCATCTTGATTTTCGTAGATATCCAGCAGGCTGCCGGCCCCGAAGGGCCGAGGGCCTACCTGGTACTGACAAAGGCTTCTGCCCGGGAAAACAAAACCCACCACCCCACGTTCCTGGTCTCAGTTTGCAGAGCTCCATGGGCACTCTCAAAGCAGCCCGAGTTAGCACTGGTGGCACCTTTTCCCTGAGCAGCATCTTGATATTCGTGGAAATCCAGCAGACAGACGGCTCCTAAGGAACAAGGGCCTACCTGGTACTGACAAAGTCGTCTGCCCAGGGAAACAAAATTCACCAACCCACGTTTCTGGTCTTAGTTTGCAGAGCTCCATGGGCACTCTCAAAGCAGCGCGAGTTGGCATAGGTGGCAGCATGTCCCTGGGCAGAATCTTGATATTCGTGGAAATCCAGCAGGAAGCCGGCCACAAAGGGCCGAGGGCCTACCTGGTACTGACAAAGGCTTCTGACCGGGGAAACAAAACCCACCACACCACGTTCCTAATTTCAGTTTGCAGAGCTCCGTGGGCACTCTCAAAGCAGCCCGACTTGGCACTGGTGGCAGCTTGTCCCTGGGCGGCATCTTGATATTCGTGGAAATCCAGCAGGCAGCCTGCCATTAAGGAACAAGGGCCTACCTTGTACTACAAATGCTTCTGCCCGGGGAAACAAAACCCGCAACCCCACGATCTAGGTCTCAGTTTGCAGAGCTCCGTGGGCACTCTCAAAGCAGCCCTAGTTGGCACAGGTGGCAGCTTGCCCCTGGTCAGCATCTTGATATTTGTGGAAATCCAGCAGGCTGCCGGCCCCGAAGGGCCGAGGGCCTACCTGGTACTGACAAAGGCTTCTGCCCGGGAATACAAAACTCACCACGCCACGTTCCTGGTCTCAGTTTGCAGAGCTCCATGGGCACTCTCAAAGCAGCCCGAGTTAGCACTGGTGGCAGCTTTTCCCTGAGCAGCATCTTGATATTCGTGGAAATCCAGCAGACAGACGGCTCCTAAGGAACAAGGGCCTACCTGGTACTGACAAAGTCGTCTGCCCAGGGAAACAAAATTCACCAACCCACGTTTCTGGTCTGAGTTTGAAGAGCTCCATGGGCACTCTCAAAGCAGCGCGAGTTGGCATAGGTGGCAGCATGTCCCTGGGCAGAATCTTGATATTCGTGGAAATCCAGCAGGAAGCCGGCCACAAAGGGCCGAGGGCCTACCTAATACTGAAAAAGGCTTCTGACCGGGGAAACAAAACCCACCACCCCACGTTCCTAATTTCAGTTTGCAGAGCTCCGTGGGCACTCTCAAAGCAGCCCGACTTGGCACTGGTGGCAGCTTGTCCCTGGGCGGCATCTTGATATTCGTGGAAATCCAGCAGGCTGCCGGCCCCGAAGGGCCGAGGGCCTACCTGGTACTGACAAAGGCTTCTCCCCGGGAAAACAAAACCCACCACCCCACGTTCCTGGTCTCAGTTTGCAGAGCTCCATGGGCACTCTCAAAGCAGCCCGAGTTAGCACTGGTGGCAGCTTTTCCCTGAGCAGCATCTTGATATTCGTGGAAATCCAGCAGACAGACGGCTTCTAAGGAACAAGGGCCTACCAGGTACTGACCAAGTCGTCTGCCCAGGGAAACAAAATTCACCAACCCACGTTTCTGGTCTTAGTTTGAAGAGCTCCATGGGCACTCTCAAAGCAGCGCGAGTTGGCATAGGTGGCAGCATGTCCCTGGGTAGCATCTTGATATTCGTGGAAATCCAGCAGGCAGCCGGCCACAAAGGGCCGAGGGCCTACCTGGTACTGACAAAGGCTTCTGACCGGGGAAACAAAACCCACCACCCCACGTTCCTAATTTCAGTTTGCAGAGCTCCGTGGGCACTCTCAAAGCAGCACGAGTTGGCACTGGTGGCAGCTTGTCCCTGGGCGGCATCTTGATATTCGTGGAAATCCAGCATGTAGCCGGACGCTAAGGGTGGAGGGCCAACCTAGAACTGAGAAAGGCTTCTGCCCAGGAAAAAAAAACCCACTACCCGACACTCCAGGTCTCAGTTTGCAGAGCTCCATGGGCACTCTCAAAGCAGCCCGAGTTGGCACATGTGGCAGCTTGTCCCTGGGCAGCATCTTCATATGCATAGAAATCCAGAAGGCTGCCTGCCCTTAATGACAAAGGGCCTACCTGGTACTGCAAATGCTTCTGCGCGGGAAAACAAAACTCACCACCCCACGTTCCAGGCCTCAGTTTGCCGAGCTCTATGGGCACTCTCAAAGCAGCCCGAGTTGGCACAAGTGGGCAGCTTGCCCCTGGGCAGCATCTTGATAGTCGTGGAAATGCAGCAGGAAGCCGGCCCAGAAAGGCCGAGGGCCGACCTGGCAATGCAAATGCTTCTGCCCAGGGAAACAAAACTCAGCAGCCCACGGTCCTGGTCTCATTTTGCAGAGCTCCATGGGCACTCTCAAAGCAGCATCAGTGGGCACAGGTGGCAGCTTGTCCCTGGGCAGCATCTTGATATTTGTAGAAATCCAGCAGGTAGACGGCCCAGAAGGGCCGAGGGCCTACCTGGTACTGACAAATGCTTCTGCCCGGGAAAACAAAACTCACCACGCCACGTTCCTGGTCTCAGCTTGCAGAGCTCCATGGGCACTCTCAAAGCAGCCCGAGTAGGCACAGGTTGCAGCTTGTCCCAGGGCAGCATCTTGATATTTGTGGAAATCCAGCATGCAGCATACCGCTAAGGAACATGGGCCTACCTGGTACAGACAAAGGCTTCTGCCCGGGAAAACAAAACTCACCACGCCACGTTCCTGGTCTCAGTTTGCAGAGCTCCATGGGCACTCTAGAAGCAGCCCGAGTTGGCAAAAGCTGGCAGCTTGTCCCTGGGCGGCATCTTGATATTTGTAGAAATCCAGCAGGCAGCCGGCCCAGAAGGGCCGAGGGCCTACCTGGTACTGACAAATGCTTCTGCCCGGGAAAACAAAACTCACCACGCCACGTTCCTGGTCTCATTTTGCAGAGCTCCATGGGCACTCTCAAAGCAGCCCGAGTTAGCACTGGTGGCAGCTTGTCCCTGGGCAGCATCTTGATATTCGTGGAAATCCAGCAGACAGGCGGCTCCTGAGGAACAAGGGCCTACCTGGTACTGACAAAGTCGTCCGCCCAGGGAAACAAAATTCACCAACCCACGTTTCTGGTCATAGTTTGAAGAGCTCCATGGGCACTCTCAAAGCAGTGCGAGTTGGCATAGGTGGCAGCATGACCCTGGTCAGCATCTTGATATTCGTGGAAATCCAGCAGGCTGCCGGCCACAAAGGGCCGAGGGCCTACCTGGTACTGACAAAGGCTTCTGCCCGGGGAAAGAAAACCCACCACCCCACGTTCCTAATTTCAGTTTGCAGAGCTCCGTGGGCACTCTCAAAGCAGCGCGAGTTGGCACAGGTGGCAGCTTGTCCCTGGGCGGCATCTTGATATTCGTGGAAATCCAGAAGGCAGCCTGCCATTAAGGAACAAGGGCCTACCTGGTACTACAAATGCTTCTGCCCGGGGAAACAAAACCCGCAACACCACGATCTAGGTCTCAGTTTGCAGAGCTCCATGGGCACTCTCAAAGCAGCACGAGTTGGCACAGGTGGCAGCTTGTCCCTCGGTGGCATCTTGATATTCGTGGAAATCCAGAAGGCAGCCTGCCATTAAGGACCAAGGGCCTACCTGGTACTGCAAATGCTTCTGCCCGGGGAAACAAAACTCAGCACCCCACGTTCCTGGTCTCAGTTTGCCGAGCTCTATGGGAACTCTAAAAGCAGCCCGAGTTGGCACAAGTGGGCAGCTTGCCCCTGGGCAGCATCTTGATAGTCGTGGAAATCCAGCAGGAAGCCGGCCCAGAAAGGCCGAGGGCCGACCTGGCAATGCAAATGCTTCTGCCCAGGGAAACAAAGACCACCACCCCACGGTCCTGATCTCATTTTGCAGAGCTCCATGGGCACTCTCAAAGCAGCGTGAGTGGGCACAGGTGGCAGCTTGTCCCTGGGCAGCATCTTGATATTTGTATAAATCCAGCAGGTAGACGGCCCCGAAAGGCCTAGGGCCTACCTAGTACTGACAACTGCTTCTGCCTGGGGAAACAAAAGCCACCACCTCACGTTGCTGGTCTCAGTTTGCAGAGCTCCATGGGCACTCTCAAAGCAGCCCGAGTTGGCACTGGTGGCAGCTTGTCCCTGGGCGGCATCTTGATATTCGTGGAAATCCAGAGGGCAGCCTGCCATTAAGGAACAAGGGCCTACCTGGTACTGCATATGCTTCTGCCCGGGGAAACAAAACTCAGCACCCCACGGTCTTGGTCTCAGTTTGCAGAGCTCCATGAGCACTCTCAAAGCAGCCCAAGTTGGCACAGGTGGCAGTTTGTCCCTGGGCGGCATCTTGATATTCGTGGAAATCCAGCGGGTAGCCGGACGCTAAGGGTGGAGGGCCAACCTAGAACTGAGAAAGGCTTCTGCCCAGGAAAAAAAACCCACTACCCGACACTCCAGGTCTCAGTTTGCAGAGCTCCATGGGCACTCTCAAAGCAGCCCGAGTTGGCACATGTGGCAGCTTGTCCCTGGGCAGCATCTTCATATGCATGGAAATCCAGAAGTCTGCCTGCCCTTGATGACAAAGGGCCTACCTGGTACTGCAAATGCTTCTGCGCGGGGAAACAAAACTCAGCACCCCACGTTCAAGGTCTCAGTTTGCCGAGCTCTATGGGAACTCTAAAAGCAGCCCGAGTTGGCACAAGTGGGCAGCTTGCCCCTGGGCGGAATCTTGATATTCGTGGAAATCCAGCCGGCAGCCTGCCTTTAAGGAACAAGGGCCTACCTGGTACGGACAAAGGCTTCTGCCCAGGGAATCAAAATTCACCAACCCACGTTTCTGGTCTTAGTTTGAAGAGCTCCATGGGCACTCTCAAAGCAGCCCGAGTTGGCACAGGGGGCAGCTTGTCCCTGGTCAGCATCTTGATATTCGTGGAAATCCAGCAGGCAGCCGGCCCAGAAGGGCCGAGGGCCGACCTGGCAATGCAAATGCTTCTGCCCAGGGAAAAAAAACTCAACAGACCACGGTCCTGGTCTCATTTTGCAGAGCTCCATGGGCACTCTAAAATCAGCGTGAGTTGCCACAGGTGGCAGCTCTTCCCTGGGTGGCATCTTGATATTCGTGGAAATCCAGCAGGCTGGCGGCCACAAAGGGCCAAGGGCCTACCTGGTACTGACAAATGCTTCTGCCCGGGAAAACAAAACTCACCACGCCACGTTCCTGGTCTCAGTTTGCAGAGCTCCGTGGGCACTCTCTAAGCAGCCCGAGTTGGCACAGGTGGCAGCTTGTCCCTGGGCAGCATTTGATATTTGTAGAAATCCAGCAGGCAGACGGCCCTGAAGGGCCATGGGCCTACCTAGTACTGACAACTGCTTCTGCCTGGGGAAACAAAAGCCACCACCTCACGTTGCTGGTCTCAGTTTGCAGAGCTCCATGGGCACTCTCAAAGCAGCACGAGTTGGCACAGGTTGCAGCTTGTCCCTGGGCAGCATCTTGATATTCGTGGAAATCCAGCAGGCAGCATACCCCTAAGGAACATGGGCCTACCTGGTACAGACAAAGCCTTCTGCCCGGGAATACAAAACTCAGTACCCCACGTTCCTGGTCTCAGTTTGCAGAGTTCCATGGGCACTCTCAAAGCAGCCCGAGTTGGCACAGGGGGCAGCTTGTCCCTGGGCGGCATCTTGATATTCGTGGAAATCCAGAAGGCATCCGGCCACAAAGGGCCGAGTGCCGACCTGGCAATGCAAATGCTTCTGCCCAGGGAAACAAAGACCACCACCCCACGGTCCTGGTCTCATTTTGCAGAGCTCCATGGGCACTCTCAAAGCAGCGTGAGTTAGCACGGGTGGCAGCTTTTCCCTGAGCGGCATCTTGATATTCGGGGAAATCCAGAAGTCAGACGGCCCCTAAGGAACAAGGGCCTACCTGGTACTGACAAAGGCGTCCGCCCAGGGAAACAAAATTCACCAACCCACGTTTCTGGTCTTAGTTTGAAGAGTTCCATGGGCACTCTCAAAGCAGCGCGAGTTGGCACAGGTGGCAGCATGTCCCTGGGTAGCATCTTGATATTCGTGGAAATCCAGCAGGCAGCCGGCCACAAAGGGCCGAGGGCCTACCTGGTACTGACAAAGGCTTCTGCCTGGGGAAACAAAACCCACCACCCCACGTTCCTAATTTCAGTTTGCAGAGGTCCGTGGGCACTCTCAAAGCAGCCCACGTTGGCACAGGTGGCAGCTTGTCCCAGGGCGGCATCTTGATATTCGTGGAAATCCAGCGGGTAGCCGGACGCTAAGGGTGGAGGGCCAACCTAGAACTGAGAAAGTCTTCTTCCCAGCAAAACAAAACCCACTACCCGACGTTCCATTTCTCAGTTTGCAGAGCTCCATGGGCACTCTCAAAGCAGCCGGAGTTGGCACAGGTGGCAGCTTGTCCCTGGGCAGCATCTTGATATTTTTAGAAATCCAGCAGATAGACGGTCCTGAAGGGCCTAGGGCCAACCAAGTACTGACAACTGCTTCTGCCTGGGGAAACAAATGCCACCATCTCACGTTCCTGGTCTCAGTTTGCAGAGCTCCATGGGCACTCTCAAAGCAGCCCGAGTTGGCACAGGTTGCAGCTTGTCCCTGGGCAGCATCTTGATATTCGTGGAAATCCAGCAGGCAGCATACCCCTAAGGAACATGGGCCTACCTGGTACAGACAAAGGCTTCTGCCCGGGAATACAAAACTCAGTACCCCACGTTCCTGGTCTCAGTTTGCCGAGCTCCATGGGCACTCTCAAAGCAGCGCGAGTAGGCACAGGTGGCAGCTTGTCCCTGGTCAGCATCTTAATATTCGTGGAAATCCTACTGCCAGCCGGCCCCGAAGGGCCGAGGGCCTACCTGGTACTGACAAAGGCTTCTGCCCGAGAAAACAAAACTCACCACGCCACGTTCCTGGTTTCTGTTTTCCGAGCTCCATGGGCACACTCAAAGCAGCCCAAGTTGGCACAGGTGGCACCTTTTCCCAGGGCGGCATCTTGATATTAGTAGATATCCAGCAGGCTGCCGGCCCCAATGGGCCGAGGGCCTACCTGGTACTGACAAAGACTTCTGCCCGGGAAAACAAAACCCATCACCCCACTTTTGTGGGCTCTGTTTGAAGAGCTCCAAGGGCACTCTCAAAGCAGCCCGAATTGGCACAGGTGGCAGCTTGTCCCTGGGGGGCATCTTGATATTCGTGGAAATCCAGAAGGCAGCCGGCCCCAAAGGGCCGAGTGCCGACCTGGCAATGCAAATGCTTCTGCCCAGGGAAACAAAGACCACCACCCCACAGTCCTGGTCTCATTTTGCAGAGCTCCATGGGCACTCTCAAAGCAGCGTGAGTTGGCACAGGTGGCAGCTTGTCCCTGGGTGGCATCTTGATATTCGTGGAAATCCAGCAGACTGGCGGCCAAAAAGGGCCAAGGGCCTTCCTGGTACTGACAAATGCTTCTGCCTGGGGAAACAAAAGCCACCACCTCACGTTGTGGGTCACAGTTTGCAGAGCTCTATGGGCACTCTCAAAGCAGCACGAGTTGGCACAGGTTGCAGCTTGTCCCTGGGCAGCATCTTGATATTCGTGGAAATCCAGCATGCAGCATACCCCTAAGGAACATGGACCTACCTGGTACTGACAAAGGCTTCTGCCCGGGAAAACAAAACTCACAACGCCACGTTCCTGGTCTCAGTTTGCAGAGCTCCATGGGCACTCTCAAAGCAGCCCGAGTTGGCACAGGGGGCAGCTTGTCCCTGGTCAGCATCTTGATATTCGTGGAAATCCAGCAGGCAGCCGGCCCCAAAGGGCCGAGGGCCTACCTGGTACTGACAAAGGGTTCTGCCCTGGAAAGCAAAACCCACCATGCCACGTTCCTAATTTCAGTTTGCAGAGCTCCGTGGACACTCTCAAAGCTGCCCGAGTTGGCACAGGTGGCAGCTTGTCCCTGGGCGGCATCTTGATATTCGTGGAAATAAAGCAGGCAGACGGCCCTTTAAGGAACAAGGGCCTACCTGGTACTACAAATGCTTCTGCCCGGGGAAAAAAAACCCGCAACCCCACGATCTAGGTCTCAGTTTGCAGAGCTCCATGGGCACTCTCAAAGCAGCCCGAGTTGGCACTGGTGGCAGCTTGTCCCTGGGCGGCATCTTGATATTCGTGGAAATCCAGCAGGCAGCCGGCCAATAAGGACCAAGGGCCTACCGGGTACTGCAAATGCTTCTGCCCGGGGAAACAAAACTCAGCACCCCACGGTCTTGGTCTCAGTTTGCAGAGCTCCATGGGCACTCTCAAAGCAGCCCAAGTGTGCACAGGTGGCAGCTTGTCCCAGGGCGGCATCTTGATATTTGTAGATATCCAGCAGTCTGCCTGCCCCTAATGGCCAAGGGCCTACCTGGTACAGACAAAGGCTTCTGCCCGGGGAAACAAAACCCGCAACCCCACGATCTAGGTCTCAGTTTGCAGAGCTCCATGGGCACTCTCAAAGCAGCCCGAGTTGGCACAGGTGGCAGCTTGTCCCTGGGCAGCATCTTGATATTCGTGGAAATCCAGCAGGAAGCCGGCCCAGAAAGGCCGAGGGCCGACCCGGCAATGCAAATGCTTCTGCCCAGGGAAACAAAACTCAGCAGCCCACGGTCCTGTTCTCAGTTTGCAGAGCTCCGTGGGCACTCTCAAAGCAGCGTGAGTTGGCACATGTGGCACCTTGTCCCTGGTCAGCATCTTGATATTCGTGGAAATCCAGCAGCCAGCCGGCCCCGAAGGGCCGAGGGCCTACCTGGTACTGACAAAGGCTTCTGCCCGAGAAAACAAAACTCACCACGCCACGTTCCTGGTTTCTGTTTTCCGAGCTCCATGGGCACTCTCAATGCAGCCCAAGTTCGCACAGGTGGCAGCTTTTCCCAGGGCGGCATCTTGATATTCGTAGATATCCAGCAGGCTGCCGGCCCAAAGGGCCGAGGGCCTACCTGGTACTGACAAAGGCTTCTGCCCGGGAAAACAAAACCCATAACACCACTTTTGTGGTCTCTGTTTGAAGAGCTCCGTGGGCACTCTCAAAGCAGCCCGAGTTGGCACAGGGGGCAGCTTGTCCCTGGGCAGCATCTTGATATTCGTGGAAATCCAGAAGGCAGCCGGCCCCGAAGGGCCAAGTGCCGACCTGGCAATGCAAATGCTTCTGCCCAGTGAAACAAAGACCACCAACCCACGGTCCTGATCTCATTTTGCAGAGCTCCATGGGCACTCTCAAAGCAGCGTGATTTAGCACGGGTGGCAGCTTTTCCCTGAGCAGCATCTTGATATTCGTGGAAATCCAGCAGACAGACGGCTCCTAAGGAACAAGGGCCTACCTGGTACTGACAAAGTCGTCTCCCCAGGGAAACAAAGACCACCACCCCACGGTCCTGGTCTCATTTTGCAGAGCTCCATGGGCACTCTCAAAGCAGCCTGAGTTGGCACAGGTGGCAGCTTGTCCCTGGGTGGCATCTTGATATTCGTGGAAATCCAGCTGCCAGCCGGCCACAAAGGGCCGAGGGCCTACCTGGTACTGACAAAGGCTTCTGCCCGGGAAAACAAAACTCAGCACCCCACCTTCCAGGTCTCAGTTTGCCGAGCTCTATGGGCACTCTCAAAGCAGCCCGAGTTGGCACAAGTGGGCAGCTTGCCCCTGGGCAGCATCTTGATATTCGTGGAAATCCAGCAGGAAGCCGGCCCAGAAATGCCGATGGCCGACCCGGCAATGCAAATGCTTCTGCCCAGGGAAACAAAACTCAGCAGCCCACGGACCTGGTCTCATTTGGCAGAGCTCCATGGGCACTCTCAAAGCAGCCCGAGTTGGCACAGGTGGCAGCTTGTCCCTGGGTGGCATCTTGATATTCGTGGAAATCGTGCTTCCAGCCGGCCCCGAAGGGCCAAGTGCCGACCTGGCGATGCAAATGCTTCTGCCCAGTGAAACAAAGACCACCACGCCACGTTCATGGTTTCTGTTTGCAGAGCTCCATGGGCACTCTCAAAGCAGCCCAAGTGTGCACAGGTGGCAGCTTGTCCCAGGGCGGCATCTTGATATTTGTAGATATCCAGCAGTCTGCCGGCCCCAAATGGCCGAGGGCCTACCTGGTACAGACAAGGGCTTCTGACCGGGGAAACAAAACCCGCAACCCCACGATCTAGGTCTCAGTTTGCAGAGCTCCATGGGCACTCTCAAAGCAGCACGAGTTGGCACAGGTGGCAGCTTGTCCCTGGGCAGCATCTTGATATTCGTGGAAATCCAGCAGGAAGCCGGCCCAGAAAGGCCGAGGGCCGACCCGGCAATGCAAATGCTTCTGCCCAGGGAAACAAAACTCAGCAGCCCACGGTCCTGGTCTCATTTTGCAGAGCTCCTTGGGCACTCTCTAAGCAGCCCGAGTTGGCACAGGTGGCAGCTTGTCCCTGGTCAGCATCTTGATATTCGTGGAAATCCTGCAGCCAGCCGGCCCCGAAGGGCCGAGGGCCTACCTGGTACTGACAAAGGCTTCTGCCCGAGAAAACAAAACTCACCACGTCACGTTCCTGGTTTCTGTTTTCCGAGCTCCATGGGCACTCTCAATGCAGCCCAAGTTCGCACAGGCGGCAGCTTTTCCCTGGGCGGCATCTTGATATTCGTGGAAATCCTGCTTCCAGCCTGCCCCTAAGGGCCGAGAGCCTACCTGGTACTGACAAAGGCTTCTGCCCGGGAAAACAAAACCCATAACACCACTTTTGTGGTCTCTGTTTGAAGAGCTCCGTGGGCACTCTCAAAGCAGCCCGAGTTGGCACAGGGGGCAGCTTGTCCCTGGGCAGCATCTTGATATTCGTGGAAATCCAGAAGGCAGCCGGCCCCGAAGGGCCAAGTGCAGACCTGGCAATGCAAATGCTTCTGCCCAGTGAAACAAAGACCACCACCCCACAGTCCTGGCCTCATTTTGCAGAGCTCCATGGGCACTCTCAAAGCAGCGTGAGTTGGCACGGGTGGCAGCTTTTCCCTGGGCAGCATCTTGATATTCGTGGAAATCCAGCATGCAGCATACCCCTAAGGAACATGGGCCTACCTGGTACAGACAAAGGCTTCTGCCCGGGAATACAAAACTCAGTACCCCACGTTCCTGGTCTCAGTTTGCAGAGCTCCATGGGCACTCTCAAAGCAGCGCGAGTTGGCACAGGTGGCAGCTTGTCCCTGGTCAGCATCTTAATATTCGTGGAAATCCTACTGCCAGCCGGCCCCGAAGGGCCGAGGGCCTACCTGGTACTGACAAAGGCTTCTGCCCGAGAAAACAAAACTTACCACGCCACGTTCCTGGTTTCTGTTTTCCGAGCTCCATGGGCACTCTCAAAGCAGCCCAAGTTGGCACAGGTGGCACCTTTTCCCAGGGCGGCATCTTGATATTAGTAGATATCCAGCAGGCTGCCGGCCCCAATGGGCCGAGGGCCTACCTGGTACTGACAAAGACTTCTGCCCGGGGAAACAAAACCCATCACTCCACTTTTGTGGGCTCTGTTTGAAGAGCTCCAAGGGCACTCTCAAAGCAGCCCGAGTTGGCACAGGTGGCAGCTTGTCCCTGGGGGGCATCTTGATATTCGTGGAAATCCAGAAGGCAGCCGGCCCCAAAGGGCCGAGTGCCGACCTGGCAATGCAAATGCTTCTGCCCAGGGAAACAAAGACCACCACCCCACAGTCCTGGTCTCATTTTGCAGAGCTCCATGGGCACTCTCAAAGCAGCGTGAGATGGCACAGGTGGCAGCTTTTCCCTGGGTGGCATCTTGATATTCGTGGAAATCCAGCAGGCTGGCGGCCAAAAAGGGCCAAGGGCCTTCCTGGTACTGACAAATGCTTCTGCCTGGGGAAACAAAAGCCACCACCTCACGTTGTGGGTCACAGTTTGCAGAGCTCTATGGGCACTCTCAAAGCAGCACGAGTTGGCACAGGTTGCAGCTTGTCCCTGGGCAGCATCTTGATATTCGTGGAAATCCAGCATGCAGCATACCCCTAAGGAACATGGACCTACCTGGTACTGACAAAGGCTTCTGCCCGGGAAAACAAAACTCACAACGCCACGTTCCTGGTCTCAGTTTGCAGAGCTCCATGGGCACTCTCAAAGCAGCCCGAGTTGGCACAGGGGGCAGCTTGTCCCTAGTCAGCATCTTGATATTCGTGGAAATCCAGCAGGCAGCCGGCCCCAAAGGGCCGAGGGCCTACCTGGTACTGACAAAGGGTTCTGCCCTGGAAAGGAAAACCCACCATGCCACGTTCCTAATTTCAGTTTGCAGAGCTCCGTGGACACTCTCAAAGCTGCCCGAGTTGGCACAGGTGGCAGCTTGTCCCTGGGCGGCATCTTGATATTCGTGGAAATAAAGCAGGCAGACGGCCCTATAAGGAACAAGGGCCTACCTGGTACTACAAATGCTTCTGCCCGGGGAAACAAAACCCGCAACCCCACGATCTAGGTCTCAGTTTGCAGAGCTCCATGGGCACTCTCAAAGCAGCCCGAGTTGGCACTGGTGGCAGCTTGTCCCTGGGCGGCATCTTGATATTCGTGGAAATCCAGAAGGCAGCCGGCCCCAAAGGGCCGAGTGCCGACCTGGCAATGCAAATGCTTCTGCCCAGGGAAACAAAGACCACCACCCCACAGTCCTGGTCTCATTTTGCAGAGCTCCATGGGCACTCTCAAAGCAGCGTGAGTTGGCACAGGTGGCAGCTTGTCCCTGGGTGGCATCTTGATATTCGTGGAAATCCAGCAGGCTGGCGGCCAAAAAGGGCCAAGGGCCTTCCTGGTACTGACAAATGCTTCTGCCTGGGGAAACAAAAGCCACCACCTCACGTTGTGGGTCACAGTTTGCAGAGCTCTATGGGCACTCTCAAAGCAGCACGAGTTGGCACAGGTTGCAGCTTGTCCCTGGGCAGCATCTTGATATTCGTGGAAATCCAGCATGCAGCATACCCCTAAGGAACATGGACCTACCTGGTACTGACAAAGGCTTCTGCCCGGGAAAACAAAACTCACAACGCCACGTTCCTGGTCTCAGTTTGCAGAGCTCCATGGGCACTCTCAAAGCAGCCCGAGTTGGCACAGGGGGCAGCTTGTCCCTAGTCAGCATCTTGATATTCGTGGAAATCCAGCAGGCAGCCGGCCCCAAAGGGCCGAGGGCCTACCTGGTACTGACAAAGGGTTCTGCCCTGGAAAGGAAAACCCACCATGCCACGTTCCTAATTTCAGTTTGCAGAGCTCCGTGGACACTCTCAAAGCTGCCCGAGTTGGCACAGGTGGCAGCTTGTCCCTGGGCGGCATCTTGATATTCGTGGAAATCCAGCAGGCAGACGGCCCTATAAGGAACAAGGGCCTACCTGGTACTACAAATGCTTCTGCCCGGGGAAACAAAACCCGCAACCCCACGATCTAGGTCTCAGTTTGCAGAGCTCCATGGGCACTCTCAAAGCAGCCCGAGTTGGCACTGGTGGCAGCTTGTCCCTGGGCGGCATCTTGATATTCGTGGAAATCCAGAAGGCAGCCGGCCAATAAGGACCAAGGGCCTACCGGGTACTGCAAATGCTTCTGCCCGGGGAAACAAAACTCAGCACCCCACGGTCTTGGTCTCAGTTTGCAGAGCTCCATGGGCACTCTCAAAGCAGCCCAAGTGTGCACAGGTGGCAGCTTGTCCCAGGGCGGCATCTTTATATTTGTAGATATCCAGCAGTCTGCCTGCCCCTAATGGCCAAGGGCCTACCTGGTACAGACAAAGGCTTCTGCCCGGGGAAACAAAACCCGCAACCCCACGATCTAGGTCTCAGTTTGCAGAGCTCCATGGGCACTCTCAAAGCAGCACGAGTTGGCACAGGTGGCAGCTTGTCCCTGGGCAGCATCTTGATATTCGTGGAAATCCAGCAGGAAGCCGGCCCAGAAAGGCCGAGGGCCGACCCGGCAATGCAAATGCTTCTGCCCAGGGAAACAAAACTCAGCAGCCCACGGTCCTGGTCTCATTTTGCAGAGGTCCGTGGGCACTCTCTAAGCAGCCCGAGTTGGCACAGGTGGCAGCTTGTCCCTGGTCAGCATCTTGATATTCGTGGAAATCCTGCAGCCAGCCAGCCCCGAAGGGCTGAGGGCCTACCTGGTACTGACAAAGGTTTCTGCCCGAGAAAACAAAACTCACCACGCCACGTTCCTGGTTTCTGTTTTCCGAGCTCCATGGGCACTCTCAATGCAGCCCAAGTTGGCACAGGCGGCAGCTTTTCCCTGGGCGGCATCTTGATATTCGTGGATATCCAGAAGGCTGCCGGCCCCAATGGGCCGAGAGCCTACCTGGTACTGACAAAGGCTTCTGCCCGGGAAAACAAAACCCATAACACCACTTTTGTGGTCTCTGTTTGAAGAGCTCCGTGGGCACTCTCAAAGCAGCCCGAGTTGGCACAGAGGGCAGCTTGTCCCTGGGCAGCATCTTGATATTCGTGGAAATCCAGAAGGCAGCCGGCCCCGAAGGGCCAAGTGCCGACCTGGCAATGCAAATGCTTCTGCCCAGTGAAACAAAGACCACCACCCCACGGTCCTGGTCTCATTTTGCAGAGCTCCATGGGCACTCTCAAAGCAGCGTGAGTTGGCACAGGTGGCAGCTTGTCCCTGGGTGGCATCTTGATATTCGTGGAAATCCAGCAGGCAGCGGCCCCAAAGGGCCAAGGGCCTACCTGGTACAGACAAAGGCTTCTGCCCGGGAAACAAAACTCACCACCCCACGTTCCTGGTCTCAGTTTGCAGAGCTCCATGGGCACTCTCAAAGCAGCGCGAGTTGGCACAGGTGGCAGCTTGTCCCTGGGCAGCATCTTGATATTCGTGGAAATCCAGCATGCAGGCGGCCAGAAAGGAACATGGGCCTACCTGGTACTGACAAAGGCTTCTGCCCGGGAATACAAAACTCACCACCCCACGTTCCTGGTCTCAGTTTGCAGAGCTCCATGGGCACTCTCAAAGCAGCCCGAGTTGGCACAGGGGGCAGCTTGTCCCTGGGCGGCATCTTGATATTCGTGGAAATCCAGCAGGTAGCCGGCCCCGAAAGGGCCGAGGGCCTACCTGGTACTGACAACTGCTTCTGCCCTGGGGAAACAAAACCCACCACCCCACGTTCCTAATTTCAGTTTGCAGAGCTCCGTGGGCACTCTCAAAGCAGCCCGAGTTAGCACTGGTGGCAGCTTGTCCCTGGGCGGCATCTTGATATTCGTGGAAATCCAGCAGGCAGCCGGCCCTTAAGGAACAAGGGCCTACCTGGTACTACAAATGCTTCTGCCCAGGGAAACAAAACTCAGCACCCCACGTTCTGGTCTCAGTTTGCAGAGCTCCATGGGCACTCTCAAAGCAGCGCGAGTTGGCATAGGTGGCAGCTTGTCCCTGGGCAGCATCTTGATATTCGTGGAAATCCAGCAGCAGCCGGCCCTAAGGAACAAGGGCCTACCTGGTACTGACAAAGGCTTCTGCCCGGGGAAACAAAACCCATAACAACACCACGTTGTGGTCTCAGTTTGCAGAGCTCCGTGGGCACTCTCAAAGCAGCCCGAGTTGGCACAGGGGGCAGCTTGTCCCTGGGCAGCATCTTGATATTCGTGGAAATCCAGAAGGCAGCCGGCCCAGAAGGGCCAAGGGCCGACATGGCACTGCAAAGGCTTCTGCCCAGTGAAACAAAGACCACCACCCCACGGTCCTGGTCTCATTTTGCAGAGCTCCATGGGCACTCTCAAAGCTGCCCGAGTTAGCACGGGTGGCAGCTTGTCCCTGGGCAGCATCTTGATATTCGTGGAAATCCAGCAGACAGACGGCCCTAACGAACAAGGGCCTACCTGGTACTGACAAATGCTTCTGCCCGGGGAAACAAAACCCGCAACCCCACGATCTAGGTCTCAGTTTGCAGAGCTCCATGGGCACTCTCAAAGCAGCCCGAGTTGGCACAGGTGGCAGCTTGTCCCTGGGCAGCATCTTGATATTCGTGGAAATCCTTCTTCCAGCCGGCCCGGAAGGCATCCGAGGGCCTACCATGTACTGACAAACCTGGGGTTCTGCCCGGGAAAACAAAACTCACCACGCCACGTTCATGGTCTCAGTTTGCAGAGCTCCATGGGCACTCTCAAAGCAGCCCAAGTGTGCACAGGTGGCAGCTTGTCCCAGGGCGGCATCTTGATATTTGTAGATATCCAGCAGACTGCTGGCCCCTAATGGCCAAGGGCCTACCTGGTACAGACAAAGGCTTCTGCCCGGGGAAACAAAACCCGCAACCCCACGATCTAGGTCTCAGTTTGCAGAGCTCCATGGGCACTCTCAAAGCAGCCCGAGTTGGCACAGGTGGCAGCTTGTCCCTGGGCAGCATCTTGATATTCGTGGAAATCCAGCAGGAAGCCGGCCCAGAAAGGCCGAGGGCCGACCCAGCAATGCAAATGCTTCTGCCCAGGGAAACAAAACTCAGCAGCCCACGGTCCTGGTCTCAGTTTGCAGAGCTCCGTGGGCACTCTCAAAGCAGCGTGAGTTGGCACAGGTGGCAGCTTGTCCCTGGTCAGCATCTTGATATTCGTGGAAATCCAGCAGCCAGCCGGCCACAAAGGGCCGAGGGCCTACCTGGTACTGACAAAGGCTTCTGCCCGGGGAAACAAAATTCCGCAACCCCACGATCTGGTCTCAGTTTGCCGAGCTCTATGGGCACTCTCAAAGCAGTGCGAGTTGGCACAAGGGGCAGCTTGCCCCTGGGCAGCATCTTGATATTCGTGGAAATCCAGCAGGAAGCCGGCCCAAAATGCCGAGGGCCGACCTGGCAATGACAAATGCTTCTGCCCAGGGAAACAAAACTCAGCAGCCCACGGACCTGGTCTCATTTGGCAGAGCTCCATGGGCACTCTCAAAGCAGCCCGAGTTGGCACAGGTGGCAGCTTGTCCCTGGGTGGCATCTTGATATTCGTGGAAATCCAGCAGGCAGGCGGCCAAAAAGGCCAAGGGCCTACCTGGTACTGACAAATGCTTCTGCCTGGGGAAACAAAAGCCACCACCCACGTTGTGGGTCTCAGTTTGCAGAGCTCTATGGGCACTCTCAAAGCAGCACGAGTTGGCACAGGTTGCAGCTTGTCCCTCGGCAGCATCTTGATATTCGTGGAAATCCAGCAGCAGCATACTGCCCTAAGGAACAAGGGCCTACCTGGTACTGACAAAGGCTTCTGCCCGGGAAACAAAACTCACAACCCCACGTTCCTGGTCTCAGTTTGCAGAGCTCCATGGGCACTCTCAAAGCAGCCCGAGTTGGCACAGGGGGCAGCTTGTCCCTGGGTCAGCATCTTGATATTCGTGGAAATCCAGCAGGCAGCCGGCCCCAAAGGGCCGAGGGCCTACCTGGTACTGACAAAGGCTTCTGCCCAGGGAAAACAAAACCCACCACCCCACGTTCCTAATCTCAGTTTGCAGAGCTCCGTGGACACTCTCAAAGCTGCCCGAGTTGGCACAGGTGGCAGCTTGTCCCTGGGCAGCATCTTGATATTCGTGGAAATCCAGCAGGCAGACGGCCCCGAAAGGCCAAGGGCCTACCTGGTACTGACAAATGCTTCTGCCCGGGGAAACAAAACCCGCACCCCACGATCTGGTCTCAGTTTGCAGAGCTCCATGGGCACTCTCAAAGCAGCCCGAGTTGGCACTGGTGGCAGCTTGTCCCTGGGCGGCATCTTGATATTCGTGGAAATCCAGAAGGCAGCCTGCCCCAAAGGGCCGAGTGCCGACCTGGCAATGCAAATGCTTCTGCCCAGGGAAACAAAGACCACCACCCCACAGTCCTGGTCTCATTTTGCAGAGCTCCATGGGCACTCTCAAAGCAGCGTGAGTTGGCACAGGTGGCAGCTTTTCCCTGGGTGGCATCTTGATATTCGTGGAAATCCAGCAGGCTGGCAGCCAAAAAGGGCCAAGGGCCTTCCTGGTACTGACAAATGCTTCTGCCTGGGGAAACAAAAGCCACCACCTCACGTTGTGGGTCACAGTTTGCAGAGCTCTATGGGCACTCTCAAAGCAGCACGAGTTGGCACAGGTTGCAGCTTGTCCCTGGGCAGCATCTTGATATTCGTGGAAATCCAGCATGCAGCATACCCCTAAGGAACATGGACCTACCTGGTACTGACAAAGGCTTCTGCCCGGGAAAACAAAACTCACAACGCCACGTTCCTGGTCTCAGTTTGCAGAGCTCCATGGGCACTCTCAAAGCAGCCCGAGTTGGCACAGGGGGCAGCTTGTCCCTAGTCAGCATCTTGATATTCGTGGAAATCCAGCAGGCAGCCGGCCCCAAAGGGCCGAGGGCCTACCTGGTACTGACAAAGGGTTCTGCCCTGGAAAGGAAAACCCACCATGCCACGTTCCTAATTTCAGTTTGCAGAGCTCCGTGGACACTCTCAAAGCTGCCCGAGTTGGCACAGGTGGCAGCTTGTCCCTGGGCGGCATCTTGATATTCGTGGAAATAAAGCAGGCAGACGGCCCTATAAGGAACAAGGGCCTACCTGGTACTACAAATGCTTCTGCCCGGGGAAACAAAACCCGCAACCCCACGATCTAGGTCTCAGTTTGCAGAGCTCCATGGGCACTCTCAAAGCAGCCCGAGTTGGCACTGGTGGCAGCTTGTCCCTGGGCGGCATCTTGATATTCGTGGAAATCCAGAAGGCAGCCGGCCCCAAAGGGCCGAGTGCCGACCTGGCAATGCAAATGCTTCTGCCCAGGGAAACAAAGACCACCACCCCACAGTCCTGGTCTCATTTTGCAGAGCTCCATGGGCACTCTCAAAGCAGCGTGAGTTGGCACAGGTGGCAGCTTTTCCCTGGATGGCATCTTGATATTCGTGGAAATCCAGCAGGCTGGCGGCCAAAAAGGGCCAAGGGCCTTCCTGGTACTGACAAATGCTTCTGCCTGGGGAAACAAAAGCCACCACCTCACGTTGTGGGTCACAGTTTGCAGAGCTCTATGGGCACTCTCAAAGCAGCACGAGTTGGCACAGGTTGCAGCTTGTCCCTGGGCAGCATCTTGATATTCGTGGAAATCCAGCATGCAGCATACCCCTAAGGAACATGGACCTACCTGGTACTGACAAAGGCTTCTGCCCGGGAAAACAAAACTCACAACGCCACGTTCCTGGTCTCAGTTTGCAGAGCTCCATGGGCACTCTCAAAGCAGCCCGAGTTGGCACAGGGGGCAGCTTGTCCCTAGTCAGCATCTTGATATTCGTGGAAATCCAGCAGGCAGCCGGCCCCAAAGGGCCGAGGGCCTACCTGGTACTGACAAAGGGTTCTGCCCTGGAAAGGAAAACCCACCATGCCACGTTCCTAATTTCAGTTTGCAGAGCTCCGTGGACACTCTCAAAGCTGCCCGAGTTGGCACAGGTGGCAGCTTGTCCCTGGGCGGCATCTTGATATTCGTGGAAATAAAGCAGGCAGACGGCCCTATAAGGAACAAGGGCCTACCTGGTACTACAAATGCTTCTGCCCGGGGAAACAAAACCCGCAACCCCACGATCTAGGTCTCAGTTTGCAGAGCTCCATGGGCACTCTCAAAGCAGCCCGAGTTGGCACTGGTGGCAGCTTGTCCCTGGGCGGCATCTTGATATTCGTGGAAATCCAGCAGGAAGCCGGCCAATAAGGACCAAGGGCCTACCGGGTACTGCAAATGCTTCTGCCCGGGGAAACAAAACTCAGCACCCCACGTTCCTGGTCTCAGTTTGCAGAGCTCCATGGGCACTCTCAAAGCAGCCCAAGTGTGCACAGGTGGCAGCTTGTCCCAGGGCGGCATCTTTATATTTGTAGATATCCAGCAGTCTGCCTGCCCCTAATGCCCAAGGGCCTACCTGGTACAGACAAAGGCTTCTGCCCGGGGAAACAAAACCCGCAACCCCACGATCTAGGTCTCAGTTTGCAGAGCTCCATGGGCACTCTCAAAGCAGCACGAGTTGGCACAGGTGGCAGCTTGTCCCTGGGCAGCATCTTGATATTCGTGGAAATCCAGCAGGAAGCCGGCCCAGAAAGGCCGAGGGCCGACCCGGCAATGCAAATGCTTCTGCCCAGGGAAACAAAACTCAGCAGCCCACGGTCCTGGTCTCATTTTGCAGAGGTCCGTGGGCACTCTCTAAGCAGCCCGAGTTGGCACAGGTGGCAGCTTGTCCCTGGTCAGCATCTTGATATTCGTGGAAATCCTGCAGCCAGCCAGCCCCGAAGGGCTGAGGGCCTACCTGGTACAGACAAAGGTTTCTGCCCGAGAAAACAAAACTCACCACGCCACGTTCCTGGTTTCTGTTTTCCGAGCTCCATGGGCACTCTCAATGCAGCCCAAGTTGGCACAGGCGGCAGCTTTTCCCTGGGCGGCATCTTGATATTCGTGGATATCCAGAAGGCTGCCGGCCCCAATGGGCCGAGAGCCTACCTGGTACTGACAAAGGCTTCTGCCCGGGAAAACAAAACCCATAACACCACTTTTGTGGTCTCTGTTTGAAGAGCTCCGTGGGCACTCTCAAAGCAGCCCGAGTTGGCACAGAGGGCAGCTTGTCCCTGGGCAGCATCTTGATATTCGTGGAAATCCAGAAGGCAGCCGGCCCCGAAGGGCCAAGTGCCGACCTGGCAATGCAAATGCTTCTGCCCAGTGAAACAAAGACCACCACCCCACGGTCCTGGTCTCATTTTGCAGAGCTCCATGGGCACTCTCAAAGCAGCGTGAGTTGGCACGGGTGGCAGCTTGTCCCTGGGTGGCATCTTGATATTCGTGGAAATCCAGCAGGCAGCCGGCCACAAAGGGCCGATGGCCTACCTGGTACAGACAAAGGCTTCTGCCCGGGGAAACAAAACTCACCATCCCACATTCCTAATTTCAGTTTGCAGAGCTCCGTGGGCACTCTCAAAGCAGCGCGAGTTGGCACAGGTGGCAGCTTGTCCCTGGGTGGCATCTTGATATTCGTGGAAATCCCGCAGGCTGGCGGCCAGAAAAGGCCAAGGGCCTACCTGGTACTGACAAATGCTTCTGCCTGAGGAAACAAAAGCCACCACCACACGTTGCTGGTCTCAGTTTGCAGAGCTCCATGGGCACTCTCAAAGCAGCCCGAGTTGGCACAGGTGGCAGCTTGTCCCTGGGCGGTATCTTGATATTCGTGGAAATCGAGCCGGCAGCCGGCCCCGAAGGGCCGAGGGCCTACCTGGTACAGACATAGGGTTCTGCCCTGGAAAGCAAAACCCACCACGCCACATTCCTAATTTCAGTTTGCAGAGCTCCGTGGGCACTCTCAAAGCAGCCCGACTTGGCACTGGTGGCAGCTTGTCCCTGGGCGGCATCTTGATATTTGTGGAAATAAAGCAGGCAGACGGCCCTTTAAGGAACAAGGGCCTACTTGGTACTACAAATGCTTCTGCCCGGGGAAACAAAACCTGCGACCCCACGATCTAGGTCTCAGTTTGCAGAGCTCCATGGGCACTCTCAAAGCAGCCCGAGTTGGCACAGGTGGCAGCTTGTCCCTGGGCAGCATCTTGATATTCGTGGAAATCCTGCTTCCAGCCGGCCCCGAAGGGCCGAGGGCCTACCATGTACTGACAAAGGGTTCTGCCCGGGAAAACAAAACTCACCACGCCACGTTCATGGTTTCTGTTTGCAGAGCTCCATGGGCACTCTCAAAGCAGCCCAAGTGTGCACAGGTGGCAGCTTGTCCCAGGGAGGCATCTTGATATTTGTAGATATCCAGCAGTCTGCCGGCCCCTAATGGCCGAGGGCCTACCTGGTACAGACAAGGGCTTCTGCCCGGGGAAACAAAACTCACCACGCCACGTTTCAGGTCTCAGTTTGAAGAGCTCCATGGGCACTCTCAAAGCAGCCCGAGTTGGCACAGGTTGCAGCTTGTCCCTGGGCGGCATCTTGATATTCGTGGAAATCCAGCATGCAGCATACCCCTAAGGAACATGGGCCTACCTGGTACAGACAAAGGCTTCTGCCCGGGAATACAAAACTCAGTACCCCACGTTCCTGGTCTCAGTTTGCAGAGCTCCATGGGCACTCTCAAAGCAGCGCGAGTTGGCACAGGAGGCAGCTTGTCCCTGGGCGGCATCTTGATATTCGTGGAAATCCAGCAGGTAGACGTCCCCGAAAGGCCTAGGGCCTACCTAGTACTGACAACTGCTTCAGACTGGGGAAACAAAACCCACCACCCCACGTTCCTAATTTCAGTTTGCAGAGCTCCGTGGGCACTCTCAAAGCAGCGCGAATACGCACTGGTGGCAGCTTGTCCCTGGGCGGCAGCTTGATATTCATGGAAATCCAGAAGGCAGCCTGCCCTTAAGGAACAAGGGCCTACCTGGTACTACAAATGCTTCTGCCCGGGGAAACACAACTCAGCACCCCACGTTCCTGGTCTCAGTTTGCAGAGCTCCATGGGCACTCTCTAAGCAGCACGAGTTGGCACAAGTGGGCAGCTTGCCCCTGGGCAGCATCTTGATATTCGTGGAAATCCAGCAGACAGACGGCTCCTAAGGAACAAGGCCCTACCTGGTACTGACAAAGGCTTCTGCCCGGGGAAACAAAACCCATAACACCACTTTTGTGGTCTCTGTTTGAAGAGCTCCGTGGGCACTCTCAAAGCAGCCCGAGTTGGCACAGGGGGCAGCTTGTCCCTGGGCAGCATCTTGATATTCGTGGAAATCCAGAAGGCAGCCGGCCCAGAAGGGCCAAGTGCCGACATGGCAATGCAAATGCTTCTGCCCAGTGAAACAAAGACCACCACCCCACGGTCCTGGTCTCATTTTGCAGAGCTCCATGGGCACTCTCAAAGCTGCGTGAGTTAGCACGGGTGGCAGCTTTTCCCTGAGCAGCATCTTGATATTCGTGGAAATCCAGCAGACAGACGGCTCCTAACGAACAAGGGCCTACCTGGTACTGACAAAGTCGTCTGCCCGGGGAAACAAAACCCGCAACCCCACGATCTAGGTCTCAGTTTGCAGAGCTCCATGGGCACTCTCAAAGCAGCCCGAGTTGGCACAGGTGGCAGCTTGTCCCTGGGCAGCATCTTGATATTCGTGGAAATCCTTCTTCCAGCCGGCCCTGAAGGGCCGAGGGCCTACCATGTACTGACAAAGGGTTCTGCCCGGGAAAACAAAACTCACCACGCCACGTTCATGGTTTCTGTTTGCAGAGCTCCATGGGCACTCTCAAAGCAGCCCAAGTGTGCACAGGTGGCAGCTTGTCCCAGGGCGGCATCTTGATATTTGTAGATATCCAGCAGACTGCCGGCCCCTAATGGCCAAGGGCGTACCTGGTACAGACAAGGGCTTCTGCCCGGGGAAACAAAACCCGCAACCCCACGATCTAGGTCTCAGTTTGCAGAGCTCCATGGGCACTCTCAAAGCAGCCCGAGTTGGCACAGGTGGCAGCTTGTCCCTGGGCAGCATCTTGATATTCGTGGAAATCCAGCAGGAAGCCGGCCCAGAAAGGCCGAGGGCCGACCCAGCAATGCAAATGCTTCTGCCCAGGGAAACAAAACTCAGGAGCCCACGGTCCTGGTCTCAGTTTGCAGAGCTCCGTGGGCACTCTCAAAGCAGCGTGAGTTGGCACAGGTAGCAGCTTGTCCCTGGTCAGCATCTTGATATTCGTGGAAATCCAGCTGCCAGCCGGCCACAAAGGGCCGAGGGCCTACCTGGTACTGACAAAGGCTTCTGCCCGGGGAAACAAAACCCGCAACCCCACGATCTAGGTCTCAGTTTGCCGAGCTCTATGGGCACTCTCAAAGCAGCCCGAGTTGGCACAATTGGGCAGCTTGCCCCTGGGCAGCATCTTGATATTCGTGGAAATCCAGCAGGAAGCCGGCCCAGAAATGCCGAGGGCCGACCCGGCAATGCAAATGCTTCTGCCCAGGGAAACAAAACTCAGCAGCCCACGGACCTGGTCTCATTTGGCAGAGCTCCATGGGCACTCTCAAAGCAGCCCGAGTTGGCACAGGTGGCAGCTTGTCCCTGGGCGGCATCTTGATATTTGTAGATATCCAGCAGTCTGCCGGCCCCTAATGGCCGAGGGCCTACCTGGTACAGACAAGGGCTTCTGCCCGGGGAAACAAAACCCGCAACCCCACGATCTAGGTCTCAGTTTGCAGAGCTCCATGGGCACTCTCAAAGCAGCACGAGTTGGCACAGGTGGCAGCTTGTCCCTGGTCAGCATCTTGATATTCGTGGAAATCCTGCAGCCAGCCGGCCCCGAAGGGCCGAGGGCCTACCTGGTACTGACAAAGGCTTCTGCCCGAGAAAACAAAACTCACCACGCCACGTTCCTGTTTTCTGTTTTCCGAGCTCCATGGGCACTCTCAATGCAGCCCAAGTTGGCACAGGCGGCAGCTTTTCCCTGGGCGGCATCTTGATATTCGTGGAAATCCTGCTTCCAGCCTGCCCCTAAGGGCCGAGGGCCTACCTGGTACTGACAAAGGCTTCTGCCCGGGAAAACAAAACCCATAACACCACTTTTGTGGTCTCTGTTTGAAGAGCTCCGTGGGCACTCTCAAAGCAGCCCGAGTTGGCACAGGGGGCAGCTTGTCCCTGGGCAGCATCTTGATATTCGTGGAAATCCAGCAGGCTGCCGGCCCCGAAGGGCCAAGTGCCGACCTGGCAATGCAAATGCTTCTGCCCAGTGAAACAAAGACCACCACCCCACGGTCCTGGTCTCATTTTGCAGAGCTCCATGGGCACTCTCAAAGCAGCGTGAGTTGGCACGGGTGGCAGCTTGTCCCTGGGCAGCATCTTGATATTCGTGGAAATCCAGCAGGCAGCCGGCCACAAAGGGCCTAGGGCCTACCTGGTACTGACAAAGGCTTCTGCCCGGGAAAACAAAACCCACCACCCCACGTTCCTAATTTCAGTTTGCAGAGCTCCGTGGGCACTCTCAAAGCAGCGCGAGTTGGCACAGGTGGCAGCTTGTCCCTGGGCGGCATCTTGATATCCGTGGAAATCCAGCGGGTAGCCGGACGCTAAGGGTGGAGGGCCACCCTAGAACTGAGAAAGTCTTCTTCCCAGCAAAACAAAACCCACTACCCGACGTTCCAGGTCTCAGTTTGCAGAGCTCCATGAGCACTCTCAAAGCAGCCGGAGTTGGCACAGGTGGCAGCTTGTCCCTGGGTAGCATCTTCATATGCATGGAAATCCAGAAGGCTGCCTGCCCTTAATGACCAAGGGCCTACCTGGTACTTCAAATGCTTCTGCCCTGGGAAACAAAACTCAGCAGCCCACCTTCCAGGTCTCAGTTTGCCGAGCTCTATGGGCACTCTAAAAGCAGCCCGAGTTGGCACAAGTGGGCAGCTTGCCCCTGGGCAGCATCTTGATATTCGTGGAAATCCAGCAGGAAGCCGGCCCAGAAAGGCCGAGGGCCGACCCGGCAATGCAAATGCTTCTACCCAGGGAAACAAAACTCAGCAGCCCACGGACCTGGTCTCATTTGGCAGAGCTCCATGGGCACTCTCAAAGAAGCGCGAGTTGGCACAAGTGGGCAGCTTGCCCCTGGGCAGCATCTTGATATTCGTGGAAATCCAGCAGGAAGCCGGCCCAGAAAGGCCGAGGGCCGACCCGGCAATGCAAATGCTTCTGCCCAGGGAAACAAAACTCAGCAGCCCACGGACCTGGTCTCATTTGGCAGAGCTCCATGGGCACTCTCAAAGCAGCGTGAGTTGGCACAGGTGGCAGCTTGTCCCTGGGTGGCATCTTTATATTCGTGGAAATCCAGCAGGCTGGCGGCCAGAAAAGGCCAAGGGCCTACCTGGTACAGACAAATGCTTCTGCCTGAGGAAACAAAAGCCACCACCACACGTTCCTGATCTCAGTTTGCAGAGCTCCATGGGCACTCTCAAAGCAGCCCGAGTTGGCACAGGTTGCAGCTTGTCCCTGGGCGGCATCTTGATATTCGTGGAAATCCAGCATGCAGCATACCCCTAAGGATCATGGGCCTACCTGGTACAGACAAAGCCTTCTTCCCGGGAATACAAAACTCAGTACCCCACGTTCCTGGACTCAGTTTGCAGAGCTCCATGGGCACTCTCAAAGCAGCCCGAGTTGGCACAGGTGGCAGCTTGTCCCTGGTCAGCATCTTGATATTCGTGGAAATCGAGCCGGCAGCCGGCCCCGAAGGGCCGAGGGCCTACCTGGTACAGACATAGGGTTCTGCCCGCGAAAGCAAAACCCACCACGCCACATTCCTAATTTCAGTTTGCAGAGCTCCGTGGGCACTCTCAAAGTAGCCCGACTTGGCACTGGTGGCAGCTTGTCGCTGGGCGGCATCTTGATATTTGTGGAAATAAAGCAGGCAGACGGCCCTTTAAGGAACAAGGGCCTACCTGGTAATACAAATGCTTCTGCCCGGGGAATCAAAACCCGCAACCCCACGATCTAGGTCTCAGTTTGCAGAGCTCCATGGGCACTCTCAAAGCAGCCCGAGTTGGCACTGGTGGCAGCTTGTCCCTGGGCAGCATCTTGATATTCGTGGAAATCCTGCTTCCAGCCGGCCCCGAAGGGCCGAGGGCCTACCTGGTACTGACAAAGGGTTCGGCCCGGGAAAACAAAACTCACCACGCCACGTTCATGTTTTCTGTTTGCAGAGCTCCATGGGCACTCTCAAAGCAGCCCAAGTGTGCACAGGTGGCAGCTTGTCCCAGGGCGGCATCTTGATATTTGTAGATATCCAGCAGTCTGCCGGCCCCTAATGGCCGAGGGCCTACCTGGTACAGACAAGGGCTTCTGCCCGGGGAAACAAAACTCACCACGCCACGTTTCAGGTCTCAGTTTGAAGAGCTCCATGGGCACTCTCAAACCAGCCCGAGTTGGCACAGGTTGCAGCTTGTCCCTGGGCAGCATCTTGATATTCGTGGAAATCCAGCATGCAACATACCCCTAAGGAACATGGGCCTACCTGGTACAGACAAAGGCTTCTGCCCGGGAATACAAAACTCAGTACCCCACGTTCCTCGTCTCAGTTTCCAGAGCTCCATGGGCACTCTCAAAGCAGCGCGAGTTGGCACAGGTGGCAGTATATCCCGGGGCAGCATCTTGATATTCGTGGAAATCCAGCATGCAGCATACCCCTAAGGAACATGGGCGTACCTGGCAGAGACATAGGCTTCTGCCCGGGAATACAAAACTCCGTACCCCACGTTCCTGGTCTCAGTTTGCAGAGCTCCATGGGCACTCTCAAAGCAGCCCGAGTTGGCACAGGAGGCAGCTTGTCCCTGGGCGGCATCTTGATATTCGTGGAAATCCAGCAGGTAGACGTCCCCGAAAGGCCTAGGGCCTACCTAGTACTGACAACTGCTTCAGACTGGGGAAACAAAACCCACCACCCCACGTTCCTAATTTCAGTTTGCAGAGCTCCGTGGGCACTCTCAAAGCAGCGCGAATACGCACTGGTGGCAGCTTGTCCCTGGGCGGCAGCTTGATATTCATGGAAATCCAGAAGGCAGCCTGCCCTTAAGGAACAAGGGCCTACCTGGTACTACAAATGCTTCTGCCCGGGGAAACACAACTCAGCACCCCACGTTCCTGGTCTCAGTTTGCAGAGCTCCATGGGCACTCTCAAAGCAGCCCGAGTTGGCACAGGTGGCAGCTTGTCCCTGGGCGGCATCTTGATATTCGTGGAAATCCAGCAGACAGACAGCTCCTAAGTAACAAGGCCCTACCTGGTACTGACAAAGGCTTCTGCCCAGGGAAACAGAATTCACCAACCCACGTTTCTGGTCTTAGTTTGCAGAGCTCCATGGGCACTCTCAAAGCAGCGCGAGTTGGCACAGGTGCAGCATGTCCCTGGGCAGCAAATTGATATTCGTGGAAATCCAGCAGGCAGCCGGCCCCGAACGGCCGAGGGCCTACCTGGTACTGACAAAGGCTTCTGCCCGAGGAAACAAAACCCATAACCTCACGTTCATGGTCTCTGTTTGAAACGCTCCGTGGGCATTCTCAAAGAAGCCCGAGTTGGCAAAGGTGGCAGCTTGTCCCTGGGCGGCATCTTCAGATTCGTGGAAATCCAGGAGGCAGCATACCCCTAAGTAACATGGACCTACCTGGTACTGATAAAGGCTTCTGCCCCGGGAAACAAAAGCCACCACCTCACGTTTCTGGTCTCAGTTTTCAGAGCTCAATGGGCACTCTCAAAGCAGCCCAAGTGTGCACAGGTGGCAGCTTGTCCCTGGGCGGCATCTTGATATTCGTGGAAATCCAGCAGGCTGCCGGCCCCAAAGGGCCGAGGACCGACCTGGCACTGCAAATTCTTCTGCCCGGGGAAAAAAAACTCACCACCCCACGGTCCTGGTCTCATTTTGCAGAGCTCCATGGGCACACTCAAAGCAGCGTGAGTTGGCACAGGTGGCAACTTGTCCCTGGGTGGCATCTTGATATTCGTGGAAATCCAGCCGGCAGCCTTACCCGAAGGGGCGAGGGCCTACCTAGTACAGACAAAGGCTTCTGCCTGAGGAAGCAAAACCAACCAGCCCACGTTCCTGGTCTCAGTTTGCAGAGCTCCATGGGCACTCTCAAAGCAGCCCCAGTTGTCACTGGTGGCAGCTTGTCCCTGGGCAGCATCTTGATATTCGTGGAAATCCAGCATGCAGCATACCCCTAAGGAACAAGGGCCTACCTGGTACAGACAAAGGCTTCTGCCCGGGAATACAAAACTCAGTACCCCACGTTCCTGGTCTCAGTTTGCAGAGCTCCATGGGCACTCTCAAAGCAGCGCGAGTTGGCACAGGTGGCAGTATGTCCCAGGGCAGCATCTTGATATTCGTGGAAATCCAGCATGCAGCATACCCCTAAGGAACATGGGCGTACCTGGCAGAGACATAGGCTTCTGCCCGGGAATACAAAACTCCGTACCCCACGTTCCTCGTCTCAGTTTGCAGAGCTCCATGGGCACTCTCAAAGCAGCCCGAGTTGGCACAGGAGGCAGCTTGTCCCTGGGCGGCATCTTGATATTCGTGGAAATCCAGCAGGTAGACGGCCCCGAAAGGCCTAGGGCCTACCTAGTACTGACAACTGCTTCAGACTGGGGAAACAAAACCCACCACCCCACGTTCCTAATTTCAGTTTGCAGAGCTCCGTGGGCACTCTCAAAGCAGCGCGAATACGCACTGGTGGCAGCTTGTCCCTGGGCGGCAGCTTGATATTCATGGAAATCCAGAAGGCAGCCTGCCCTTAAGGAACAAGGGCCTACCTGGTACTACAAATGCTTCTGCCCGGGGAAACACAACTCAGCACCCCACGTTCCTGGTCTCAGTTTGCAGAGCTCCATGGGCACTCTCTAAGCAGCACGAGTTGGCACAAGTGGGCAGCTTGCCCCTGGGCAGCATCTTGATATTCCTGGAAATCCAGCAGACAGACGGCTCCTAAGGAACAAGGCCCTGCCTGGTACTGACAAAGGCTTCTGCCCGGGGAAACAAAACCCATAACAACACTTTTGTGGTCTCTGTTTGAAGAGCTCCGTGGGCACTCTCAAAGCAGCCCGAGTTGGCACAGGGGGCAGCTTGTCCCTGGGCAGCATCTTGATATTCGTGGAAATCCAGCAGGCTGCCGGCCCCGAAGGGCCAAGTGCCGACCTGGCAATGCAAATGCTTCTGCCCAGTGAAACAAAGACCACCACCCCACGGTCCTGGTCTCATTTTGCAGAGCTCCATGGGCACTCTCAAAGCAGCCCAAGTGTGCACAGGTGGCAGCTTGTCCCAGGGCGGCATCTTGATATTTGTAGATATCCAGCAGACTGCCGGCCCCTAATGGCCAAGGGCGTACCTGGTACAGACAAGGGCTTCTGCCCGGGGAAACAAAACCCGCAACCCCACGATCTAGGTCTCAGTTTGCAGAGCTCCATGGGCACTCTCAAAGCAGCCCGAGTTGGCACAGGTGGCAGCTTGTCCCTGGGCAGCATCTTGATATTCGTGGAAATCCAGCAGGAAGCCGGCCCAGAAAGGCCGAGGGCCGACCCAGCAATGCAAATGCTTCTGCCCAGGGAAACAAAACTCAGCAGCCCACGGTCCTGGTCTCAGTTTGCAGAGCTCCGTGGGCACTCTCAAAGCAGCGTGAGTTGGCACAGGTAGCAGCTTGTCCCTGGTCAGCATCTTGATATTCGTGGAAATCCAGCTGCCAGCCGGCCACAAAGGGCCGAGGGCCTACCTGGTACTGACAAAGGCTTCTGCCCGGGGAAACAAAACCCGCAACCCCACGATCTAGGTCTCAGTTTGCCGAGCTCTATGGGAACTCTCAAAGCAGCCCGAGTTGGCACAAGTGGGCAGCTTGCCCCTGGGCAGCATCTTGATATTCGTGGAAATCCAGCAGGAAGCCGGCCCAGAAATGCCGAGGGCCGACCCGGCAATGCAAATGCTTCTGCCCAGGGAAACAAAACTCAGCAGCCCACGGACCTGGTCTCATTTGGCAGAGCTCCATGGGCACTCTCAAAGCAGCCCGAGTTGGCACAGGTGGCAGCTTGTCCCTGGGCGGCATCTTGATATTTGTAGATATCCAGCAGTCTGCCGGCCCCTAATGGCCGAGGGCCTACCTGGTACAGACAAGGGCTTCTGCCCGGGGAAACAAAACCCGCAACCCCACGATCTAGGTCTCAGTTTGCAGAGCTCCATGGGCACTCTCCAAACAGCACGAGTTGGCACAGGTGGCAGCTTGTCCCTGGTCAGCATCTTGATATTCGTGGAAATCCTGCAGCCAGCCGGCCCCGAAGGGCCGAGGGCCTACCTGGTACTGACAAAGGCTTCTGCCCGAGAAAACAAAACTCACCACGCCACGTTCCTGGTTTCTGTTTTCCGAGCTCCATGGGCACTCTCAATGCAGCCCAAGTTGGCACAGGCGGCAGCTTTTCCCTGGGCGGCATCTTGATATTCGTGGAAATCCTGCTTCCAGCCTGCCCCTAAGGGCCGAGGGCCTACCTGGTACTGACAAAGGCTTCTGCCCGGGAAAACAAAACCTATAACACCACTTTTGTGGTCTCTGTTTGAAGAGCTCCGTGGGCACTCTCAAAGCAGCCCGAGTTGGCACAGGGGGCAGCTTGTCCCTGGGCAGCATCTTGATATTCGTGGAAATCCAGCAGGCTGCCGGCCCCGAAGGGCCAAGTGCCGACCTGGCAATGCAAATGCTTCTGCCCAGTGAAACAAAGACCACCACCCCACGGTCCTGGTCTCATTTTGCAGAGCTCCATGGGCACTCTCAAAGCAGCGTGAGTTGGCACGGGTGGCAGCTTGTCCCTGGGCGGCATCTTGATATTCGTGGAAATCCAGCAGGCAGCCGGCCACAAAGGGCCTAGGGCCTACCTGGTACTGACAAAGGCTTCTGCCCGGGAAAACAAAACCCACCACCCCACGTTCCTAATTTCAGTTTGCAGAGCTCCATGGGCACTCTCAAAGCAGCGCGAGTTGGCACAGGTGGCAGCTTGTCCCTGGGCGGCATCTTGATATCCGTGGAAATCCAGCGGGTAGCCGGACGCTAAGGGTGGAGGGCCACCCTAGAACTGAGAAAGTCTTCTTCCCAGCAAAACAAAACCCACTACCCGACGTTCCAGGTCTCAGTTTGCAGAGCTCCATGAGCACTCTCAAAGCAGCCGGAGTTGGCACAGGTGGCAGCTTGTCCCTGGGTAGCATCTTCATATGCATGGAAATCCAGAAGGCTGCCTGCCCTTAATGACCAAGGGCCTACCTGGTACTTCAAATGCTTCTGCCCTGGGAAACAAAACTCAGCAGCCCACCTTCCAGGTCTCAGTTTGCCGAGCTCTATGGGCACTCTAAAAGCAGCCCGAGTTGGCACAAGTGGGCAGCTTGCCCCTGGGCAGCATCTTGATATTCGTGGAAATCCAGCAGGAAGCCGGCCCAGAAAGGCCGAGGGCCGACCCGGCAATGCAAATGCTTCTACCCAGGGAAACAAAACTCAGCAGCCCACGGACCTGGTCTCATTTGGCAGAGCTCCATGGGCACTCTCAAAGAAGCGCGAGTTGGCACAAGTGGGCAGCTTGCCCCTGGGCAGCATCTTGATATTCGTGGAAATCCAGCAGGAAGCCGGCCCAGAAAGGCCGAGGGCCGACCCGGCAATGCAAAATGCTTCTGCCCAGGGAAACAAAACTCAGCAGCCCACGGACCTGGTCTCATTTGGCAGAGCTCCATGGGCACTCTCAAAGCAGCGTGAGTTGGCACAGGTGGCAGCTTGTCCCTGGGTGGCATCTTGATATTTGTAGATATCCAGCAGTCTGCCGGCCCCTAATGGCCGAGGGCCTACCTGGTACAGACAAGGGCTTCTGCCCGGGGAAACAAAACTCACCACGCCACGTTTCAGGTCTCAGTTTGAAGAGCTCCATGGGCACTCTCAAACCAGCCCGAGTTGGCACAGGTTGCAGCTTGTCCCTGGGCAGCATCTTGATATTCGTGGAAATCCAGCATGCAGCATACCCCTAAGGAACATGGGCCTACCTGGTACAGACAAAGGCTTCTGCCCGGGAATACAAAACTCAGTACCCCACGTTCCTCGTCTCAGTTTCCAGAGCTCCATGGGCACTCTCAAAGCAGCGCGAGTTGGCACAGGTGGCAGTATATCCCGGGGCAGCATCTTGATATTCGTGGAAATCCAGCATGCAGCATACCCCTAAGGAACATGGGCGTACCTGGCAGAGACATAGGCTTCTGCCCGGGAATACAAAACTCCGTACCCCACGTTCCTGGTCTCAGTTTGCAGAGCTCCATGGGCACTCTCAAAGCAGACCGAGTTGGCACAGGAGGCAGCTTGTCCCTGGGCGGCATCTTGATATTCGTGGAAATCCAGCAGGTAGACGTCCCCGAAAGGCCTAGGGCCTACCTAGTACTGACGACTGCTTCAGACTGGGGAAACAAAACCCACCACCCCACGTTCCTAATTTCAGTTTGCAGAGCTCCGTGGGCACTCTCAAAGCAGCGCGAATACGCACTGGTGGCAGCTTGTCCCTGGGCGGCATCTTGATATTCATGGAAATCCAGAAGGCAGCCTGCCCTTAAGGAACAAGGGCCTACCTGGTACTACAAATGCTTCTGCCCGGGGAAACACAACTCAGCACCCCACGTTCCTGGTCTCAGTTTGCAGAGCTCCATGGGCACTCTCAAAGCAGCCCGAGTTGGCACAGGTGGCAGCTTGTCCCTGGGCGGCATCTTAATATTCGTGGAAATCCAGCAGACAGACAGCTCCTAAGTAACAAGGCCCTACCTGGTACTGGCAAAGGCTTCTGCCCAGGGAAACAGAATTCACCAACCCACGTTTCTGGTCTTAGTTTGCAGAGCTCCATGGGCACTCTCAAAGCAGCGCGAGTTGGCACAGGTGCAGCATGTCCCTGGGCAGCAAATTGATATTCGTGGAAATCCAGCAGGCAGCCGGCCCCGAACGGCCGAGGGCCTACCTGGTACTGACAAAGGCTTCTGCCCGAGGAAACAAAACCCATAACCTCACGTTCATGGCCTCTGTTTGAAACGCTCCGTGGGCACTCTCAAAGAAGCCCGAGTTGGCAAAGGTGGCAGCTTGTCCCTGGGCGGCATCTTCAGATTCGTGGAAATCCAGGAGGCAGCATACCCCTAAGTAACATGGACCTACCTGGTACTGATAAAGGCTTCTGCCCCGGGAAACAAAAGCCACCACCTCACGTTTCTGGTCTCAGTTTTCAGAGCTCAATGGGCACTCTCAAAGCAGCCCAAGTGTGCAC